>NW_008339433.1:6204598-6225828 GCF_000622305.1 Nannospalax galili | reverse complement strand
TAACAATAATAATTAATAATGAAAGATGACAATAAATTGAGAAAAAGTGGAAGGGCACATGGGAAAATTTGGAGGAGGAGTGGAATGGGATGGATGGAAATGGCACGAATAGTGTACTCATGTATGATATTTTCAAAAAATGAAATTTTTAAATTTAAAAAATAAATAAAAATAAAATTAATGTACTTAAAAGCTTAACTGTTACATAGTTTTCCTTCCAGGTAGTTGAAATGTTTTGAAACTACACGGAAATAGTGGTTACACACAATGAATAGACTAAAAGATACTGAATTTTTCACTTTAAAATGATTAGATCCCTGTTCCATAAAACTGACCTCTATTTTTAAAAAATCAGCTGTTGGATACAATTACTAGGCATTGAGTGGACAATGCAAGAGATCAACAAGGCGTTCATTGGGACAATCCTATTTTTCTGCAGATAGTCTACTTGAAACATTTTCCAATCACCACACACATGGTTCCATCAGCTTCTAAATGCACACAGGCTCTCAGCAGTCCCTTGGGACTGAGCAGATTTGGGAAATGCTTTTAAAATTGGAGTTAAGAGCCTGACAAGAAGGAGACATTATGATAAATAAACATTCTAATACTTTACATAGGACCTCTGAAGGCTTGGATCCTCCTAGTCACAAAAAATCATAAATATGCCAAATTTTACAAAGATATAATGAAACTTAACCTTAAATGAGTTTAATCCTTTTTGAAGTAACTATTACTAGCTCAACGTCTTCACAGAATCTAAAATTTCTCATTGGAGAAATATAACATCGAAAGTTTATAAATTTTTTTAAAAATTCATTCTATATGAAATTACTAAGCATATCAAAGCGAAGGCCAATAGAAATAAAAAGAAACAATAGCAATATACTATGTTTATGCATAGTAGAAATGTACATAAATATGTGTACATATGCAAAATTGCACAGGAATGTTCAGAGCAGCACAATTAATAATAGATAAAAAGTAGAAATGACTCAAAACTCCATTACCAGTAGAATGGATAAATAGTCATGCCCTCACACGTTGGAAGCAATGCAGCATTGAAATGATTACATGCAACAAGTATACAGTAATTTCACAAAGAGTGTTGAAAGATGAATTTCAAAATCACGCAAAACTAATCAATGGCAATATATGTCAGGATAGTAGTTAGCTTTGGGAAGTAGAGTATTGACTGGTAGTGTGTCCACATGGGGCTTCTGGAGATCTGGCAATACTCTATTTCATTATCTGGGTAGTGGTTACACAGATGTGCACATTTTGAAACTTCATTAAGTTGTATGTTCATGATTGGTGTGCCTTTCAGTTTGTATGTTTAAAAATCAGGGAAGTGGGTAAGAAGCCACAACATTAGCCAAAGAACTATTGGCAACTGGTAAGTACTGTAAGAGGGACAGTTGGGTTTTTTTTAAGGTGTGATGCTAGGTAGATAAACCAGGCTCCAGTGGATGGACACACACTGAAGGACATTTGGGGACACAAACTTGACTCAATATGCCTTAGCATATATGACAGAGTACATGAAATCTGGTGATGGGGTTATATAAGAGGGGTACAGATAGTAGAGGGGGTATAAATATGATCAAAATGCATTGCATGAAATTCTCAGAAATTAATAAAAAATTAGAAGTGGAGTTATCTGTTACTAGAGAAACTTCTGTGGTATGTCTGATGTCTGTGTGCCATTCACTTAGAGTAAAAAATTACTATCACCTGTCAAATTCTGTTGTAGGTTCTTTGGAAGGGTAAAACATCTGGAGTCTAACACATCAAACTCTTCCTCTTTTTCTAACCACCCCAAATTCTAGTAAATACTCATCAAATTATATCTTTAAATTTTTACAGTTATTATAGGCCAATTCAAAGTAAATTCTTTCTTTAGTGGACACATGGTCTCTTGTCATGGTGCAGTGACCACAGTCCAAGCCTGAAAGGGCTTGGGGACCCCAACAGATAGAAATCAGGACACAGGAGATGCAGAGGCTTGTGTACCTATGCATATTTATTGTGAACTAAAGCAAGCTTAAATAGGAATCAGATCTGGAGTAACCAAGGAATAACTAAGGATACATCACTAAACAGAAAGTAACCAAAGAATAACCAAGGATACATTATGTTACCACCAAGAATACATTACTTCACCAACAGAAACTCACACAGCGTTTACAGTATCCAAGATTCGGCTACATAATATTTATAATATCTTAGATATAAGGTGTACTGTTTGTTATTACTCTCAGCAACTACTATAATTCATTGTAGAAACCAGGCTATCAGTGCTGAGAAACTCCGGTGTCCATAAACTGAAACGGGACTCTTTGGTTCTGTTTCCAAGACTGCCAATTAATCAGGGAAGCATAGCCTGTCAACTCAGACCACAGAAGCAGAGAGCAGGGAAACTCCCAGGGTGGAAGCATTCTTTCTCCAAAGCTAAAGTCAAGGCAAGCTGCCACAGCCTAATGCAGCAATGGCTGTGCCCATAGTAATAATAGCTCCCAACATCTCCCCCTTTCTTATTTATTATAACCACAGAATATGCCACATCCTGGATGGAAGGACCGTGCCTGTCTTAGGTTGCCTTCTGCAAGAGCAAAGCCTTACCCGTCATTGGCACGCAGCTTCTATCAGCTATGCCCTGTCTTAGGTTGACTTTCTCCCAGAAGATCTTACCCATCATTGACTATCGGCCATAGGGGAGGGAGCACAAATTCATATCAAACACAATAGCCTTGACAAGCCACAAGAATATTACATATCTGATATGCTCTGCCAAGCTTCAGGTCAAACTGAATCGATCAGGCCATAACAATTTCCCTTTCTTTATTAATTTTATCTAGAATTTCCTTTTGAAAATGTAGGGAAGACAAGAGAATCTCAACACCTCTTTGTGTAATATACTTTGAATCTATTGACAAGAATCGAGACCAGAAAGAGTATTTGCTAAAGTAGTAGCTATCTGATTAATAGAACTAGCAGAAGGTATTTCTTCTGAAAATGACTCAGATATTTCTTTTTGTAATTGCATCTCATTAAAAGTTACATTATCCATTTTGCCTTGAATATACAATTCTATATTTTACATTCATATACAGAACCATTATATTTTTAAGGAGTAATACAAATCTGAGTAGAATCTCAACAGTCTCTGCCATGTGAGATGTGTATTCCACATCTTAATTCCACATTTTAGTCAACTGTCCCACCAACTTAAAGCATATCTGAGTTTTCAAATAAGTTCCATTCTATACTAAATCCTCCAATCATTATAGATGTCTCAGGAATAGAACTGATTTCATTGTTAGAAAATTTAGGCGGGGACTGTTTTCTCTATGAATTTGCCTAAAATTAAGCTAGTAGTTATTAATCTTTCCTATCAATGTCCCTGTTTCTGTATTATCAAAAACACAAAAACAAGTAAATGCAAATGAGGACACAAAGAAAAGGGAATTTTCATACATTATACATACTGGAAAATTATTCACTTTAAAAAATTGAATCATGTCATTTAAAATAGAATGGATGACCCTGGAGAACATCATATGAAGTGAAATAAGCCAGGCACAGAAAGACAAATGCCAAGTGTTTTCACTCATATAGAGAAGCTAAATAATGTTTATCTCAAAGAAAAAAATGAAGATCATAGTTCACAGTGACTCAGAAGAATATGAGTAGAGAGATAGAAAAGGTTGACTAACCAGTACAAAAACACAGTTACATGGAAATGTTCAATTCCAGTGTTCTATGAGTGACTAAAGTTAACAATAATTTATTGGACATCTATTATTGTTATTTTTGGGTTTTCCTGTACCTTAAAATTAAAGGCAGCTTACTACACAGATACCTGTATACATGTGTATTGCAGCCGTATTCACAATAGTCAACTTATGGATTCAACCTACATGCCAATTAAAAGATTATTGGATGAAGAAAATGTGGCACAATGAAGTTTTACTCAGCTGTGAAGAAAATAAAAATTACATCATTTTCCAGATGCTGGCATTTCATAGTAACCAATATTACTGATAAAGCCTTCTGATGAATGTTGGAACAATTCAAATGAAAAAATTTCTACTTAAAAGCTCATGGGAAAGGGATAATTATCTAAAAATAGGTGATTGATCACATACTGGTCTTCTCTCCTCACAAAACCCAACTACAATTGCAGTATGCAAATTTTCAAAAGAAAATACACTAAAAAAAGGACAGAGAACAACAGACAGTCGACTAGACACCTCAATGAAATTTTAGAAGATTGAAAATAGAGGTGAGGTAATTCATTTAGCAGAGAGGAGGGTGTTTCAATCTAATTTTCTGCAGGAGATGCTGTTCTTTAGAGAAAAACAATTTAACGTGCAGAACAAAGGAAATGTCAGGTCTTACAGGCACCAGGTATCACAGAAGCCTGGGATGATATATGTTACAGAAACAATGAAATTGATTCTAAGTCTCTCTACTGACCATGGACCCCAAGTTTCCATCTGCTACCCTGATTATATATGTGAGACACAGACAAAATAATTCTCTGTCTCTCTCCCGACCCTGGACCCCAAGTGTCTATCTGCTTCCCTCATTAGTGGAGTTCTCTCTCTCTCTCTCTCTCTCTCTCTCTCTCTCTCTCTCTCTCTCTCTCTCTCCCTCCCTCCCTCTCCCTCTCCCTCCCTCCCTCCTCCCTCTTCCTCTCTCTCTTCCTTCCTCCCTCCTTCCTCCCTCTCTCTCCCTCCCTCTTTTCCTTCCTCCCTTTCTCTCACTCCCTCCCTCCCTCCCTCCTCCCTCTTCCCCCACTCTTTCTCTCATAGAAAAAAGTCTGTTCTTTAAATATATTCATCCTGAGAATCTTTGAACACCAAACATGATAGGGCTAAGAGAAATTGATTAAAAACAAGTCCGCCTGTCTACTGAGTAGTAAAGTTTCAGTTCATAAAATAGAGGCTGTAATTAATCCCCAAGGGTAGTCAAATAGAAATCTAAGGACAGAAACAAAAATGAACCTTATAATATCTAGACAGCAGTATTTCTGGCTCTACCTTTTTCTCTGAGCTCCTTAGGCATTGTACAACTTGGATGCACCTCATCACCTGGTAAGCTCTACCAATAGGTATCAAGTTACAGTCTAACTTTCATGTTATCTTACAGTTGTGGAAGGTTAAAGAAGCCATGAAAATATTCAAGGGCTCTGTAGTCAGCATAACCTGGAGTTCATTTCTGGCTCTACTTTTTTCTAATTATATGACAGATGGCAACTCAATCCCTCTAATCCCCAGGTCCCATCTATAAAATAGCAATAATAATAATAATAATAATAATAATAATAATAATAATAACAGAAGTTCCCAAGGCTAGAAAGATGGCTCTGCAATTAAGAGCACTAGCTGCTCTTGCAGATGACCCAGGCTCAGTTCCCAGCATCCACACTGCAGCAATGCCAGTTCCTGATGAATCTGACACTTTCCTCTGAGCTCCACAAGCAGTGTACGACATGGGTGCACTTACATACTCGCAGGCAATACATTCATACACATAAAATAAAAATAATAAATTTTTAAAATAAAATATCACAGTTATAACATTGTCACAGACGTTAAAAGAGATCACTAATACACTCAAGACTCACTGATTTTAGTTTTTCCTTTTGACAAAAATTCAAACAAAGCCTACAGTTTCAGCAAACGAAATCAGCAAATGAAACTAGAAGTGGTACTACACAGTATACAAATTGTTAAGAGGAGAGAAGGAGATAAAGAAAAAGAAAGGATGAAAGAAGCTGTTTGACCTGGTTTCCATCATCTGTTTGTCACAATGTTGCCACATAAAAAAATAACCAGAGAACATAATTATCATAGAGTAACCACGTATTTTTGATCTTGGATCTGTATGTTGGCTTGGGAATTCAATTAATCTAAGCCAGGTTCTATGATCATCCATGCACATCTGAGGCCAGATATGTATTGGCTAGGCAGCTCTACTGATATTAGCTAGACTGTCTCACAAATTTAGAGCTTCACCTCCACCATCCATACTTGGCTCTGTCCCATGTACCTCATCGACATACTCACTAACCTGGGCATGTTCTCATGGCAAAGACAGAAGGATGGAACAAAAACTGCGCACATACATTCCGAGTCCTTGCTTATATGACCAAGTATGTCAGATGGCCCAACTCAGGATCAGAATATAAAAGAGTTTCAAAATTAAGGACAGGGAGTTAAGATGACCAATCATTAGAACCATAATGCAATCAATCTTTCATGGCCCTTGAGAAAGAGAATACCTTTTTCTTCTCAGCACCACTTCTCAAGGCTTGTGAAATTATAATGGCATCCAAGTCTATGACTTTGGCTATCATTCTATTATTTTTTAAAAGTGTTACTTATCTGAACTGAATTGGGTAGATTTCTGTTGTTATATCCCAATCAACAAATATTTATTAAGAGTCCTAATTTGAGTAGCAAAAAATTGGTGAAAATAAGAAGTAGTTGTGTTAAAACTGAATCTCTGGTGCTGTGACTCACACAGAAGGCCTTGCCCTTGCCAGGAATGTACTCAATGACTGAGCAATACCCATCTTGAAGCCTGTAGTCTGTTAGTCAACTAAAAAAAAATGACTGGATATTTAAGTACTGATACACAGTTGTTTGAAGATAGTTCTTTTTTCTATTGAATTTTTCTTTTCTGTTAATTCAATGAAGTTCAGAAAAAAACATTAATATTATGGTAAATCACCAAGACATGGCAGATTGACAATTCCTATATGATTTCTTTTTAAATATATGCTTCCCTACACAGACAAACCCAGTACTGCCGGTTATCTATTTCCAAGCTGCCTGTTTCAGCTTCACAAGATATCTGGGAATATTTCATTCGCTTCAGAACTTCCATAAATATTCAATGAGACTGAGTGACCAGAATAGATCTGCACATTTCTTCTCCTTGCAGAACATGTAAAGAGCGGAGAGACGTTGTGCTGATTTCCAGCTTTGATTCAGAAAAATCTTGGCTCCTAGAGCCCTGAGCATCTGTAGCTGCACACCCACCTGAGCTAATCTTGAATCAGCTGCTAAAACACGTCCAAGGCTTTCAACATTCACATAGACTCACTAAAAACACTTCATGTGGGCCTTCTCATCCATCAACTCTTACTAATGTAACATTTAATAGAGATTGCTGTTGAGCTATTAAACATGATAGCATGCACCTTCAACGGGCCCTAAATTCTGGGGAATTTTACTTTCATGGTAAAATACCAAATAATTGATTTGTATTATTCCCCTTCCAATGGGTATCAAAAGTCATTGTGTGAAGTTATGATACAATATTTTCCACCTTGTCTGGGTTCTCATAAAAGAACACAGATCTGTCAATGGCTTTAGTGCTGGTATCTGGAACTATAGCATCATGGAATGGTATAGATTCCTATATTTTGTGCTTAGAAAACATCTCACAGATTTAACACTGTCCTCCCAAAGTCTCGACACCATAATTCTTGTAGGTAGAGGAAGCCCAAAGTACACAGTGCAGAAGAGAGTGTATACCTTCATAAATGATCTATTGACACTTATTTCAAGCCTATATGCAAACATATACCTGTCTTTAATTCAGCTACATTGTTTAAGGAGACAATAAATGAAATATCTTCAGTTGACTTTGAAAAACATTTAAATATTATTAATCAAGTCCTACTGTCACACACAAAATCTCGTGTCAAAATCAAAGAACACAAAGGAGGGGCAAAGACAGAGGAATAGTGGAAGTTTTCAATGAAATTATGTCCTTTTTATTCTCCTGGTGACATAAGACAAGAGGATTCAGTGACCAACTTGAAAAAGCTTACAGTCTCAAAGATCCAAGAGTTCTATGAAAAAGTTTATGAGCAGCCTGATCCTACTACAACAGTAACAGATGTGAAGCCCAAATGCATGGACACTCTGACCTTGTTACAACAAATGTCTCTGTCATTTGCAACAACAGAACTCGAGACAAGCCACTGTGATTAATATGTAATAATATATGGGTCACAAATTGAAGGCAAAGATAGCAATCCCTCAAAGTGTTGAGTACAGAAGTTTTATTTTGAAACATGGATTTCTGTTTTATCAGGAAATGTCACTACTATTCCACCCTAACTCCTCATACCTAAAACTCGCAAGATTGTAGCTGGAGACATAGCTCAGTTATAGAGCGTGTGCTTAGTGAGCATTTCAAGGACATGGGGTAAATCTCAGAAGCAAAAAACTGTCTTCAGTGGCTCCCAACACTAGAGAATAGTCCTTTCTACAGTGTATAAGGCCATTCACAATCTTGCCCCTTTGTACTCTAGTGTCTTCTGTGACTGTTACCCTAACTTCTCTAAAAATACTGTCAATATATGCTTCAAATGTGCCAGGCATATTCAGGCTTATTTATGTTTACATCTGCCTTCCCTCAATACTTCCTACCTATTCTCTATTCACTGAAATTTCTAGTCCTAAGAAGACATCCCGGCATAACCAAATTTTGTTGTTCCTTTGATATTACTTACCAAACTCTATAGACTTCAATATATTCTAATATTGTACTGACAGGCCATATACACTAGTAAATAATACACATACAAACACACACACATATACACCTTCTTTAATACTAGAACTGATTTCATAAATTTCATATTCTCAAGCATTATGCAAATTAGTTGGCAAAGGGAAAATATTCAGAAAGATGGTGGAATTATACTATTTGGAGGTAAGTATGAATTTGCCTATCTGGAATGCCTTGTGAGTGGCTAATAATTTAGGCTTTCAAACTGGTGTGTTCATGTTAGAAGTAGACTAAGGGTTAAAAATCATCAGAGCAATGCAATAATACCTTAATGAGTTGGTGTGTGTGTGTGTGTGTGTGTGTGTGTGTGTGTGTGTGTGTAAAACTATTGGTAAAGAGATGCATAGCCATAATTTTAACATTATCTACTTATCAAATTACCCCATGCCAAGGAACAAACTTTTCATTATGGCAACCTATAAACTGTCACTTTCCCCCCCCATCCTTGTGCTTCCTTGTCCTTGGAAAATAGACTGTGACTTATTTTCCTATAGTTGTTTGGGGGTGGAATTTTCTGTGATTCATCTCCCATCCATAGAGTTATATATGACAATTTGGTAGGTACAAAGTTCTTTGCCATGACTCAATGGATATTTTAAATGGTTTTATTTTCAAGAGCTACACAATGACACAACCATTTTTAACTACTACTCAGAAACGTCCCTACTCAGGAAATTCATTCTTGCAGGTAAATGAATTTCATGGTGAATTGATTCACATGTCAAAATGAAAAGACTTTGGTTTTTGCCACATAACCCTAATATTTAAAGAGTTCTCTAGGGACTTTGGAAGTGCTATTACTGTTAATAGTTAAATTAAAAATGAATCTATAAGTCAGTATTTACTTCAATGTGACTAAAATAAGTTTGTAGTGAGCCTGTAGTTGTGATGACTGTCTGTCTTAAAAAAATATTCTCTAGAACAATTGAGCAAGTCCTAAAGAGCAAAAAGCATACCTGTGCTTTGTAAGCCCTTGGTTAATTTGCTACAAAGAAGTTACAAAGCACCAGGAGACAACCATTAAACCCAAAAGAATTAAAGGTATTTATAGTGACTGCAACTAAAACAGAAACAACCACTTATTCCTACCTAACTCTTGTTCCCTGTAGGTTTAATTCATGCATGCATATGTGTTCAGAAAACATACATAAAGACATATTTTAAAATTATTAGACATATTTTTCCAAAATTCACAAATACACATACACAAAAACAGACATAAGGCTCACAGAAGTTTAAAAACTCAACCAAAGCCTAAGTACAAAAAACAAAATCAATAATCTAATCTGATTACATGAGAAAGCACTGGCCACCTCCTGATTGTGTACTGGCAAATTCACTTAAAATATTCTGGGAAATAATAAACACCAGTTAACATCATTATGTCTCTAAAAGATAGTGAGATTATGATAAGTAATGAATGTGGACTTTTATCTTTAATGATAAATATATGGATAGGTTGGCAAACAGATGGCAAACAGATAAATGATTGAAAGATATGTAGAAAGATAGATGATAGCCTTTTACAATTTTATTTGATTTTTACAATTTTTTCACAATGAGTAGTCATTCACACATTATTTATATAATAAAAACAAGAAAATACTGAAAGAGAAAAAGTGTAGCTTCAGCTACGGATTCTTGTGGTACATATTTCAGAGACTAATGAGGTCAAACTTAACCTTCTCTGTTCAAAACTTGGCAGACATGTCACTCTGCTAGGACTCAATATTTCACATGAGATACATCTTTCAGTTGGCCTCCATACATGCGCAGACAAATGTGCATCCAGCTTGTCCAAAAGCATTCTGATAAGCATGTACTCATATATCCACAAAGATGCCCTTTCACCAACCCTTGCAAGCTACTTATCAAAATTGCCAAAGGAAAATGACAAAGTCCAGAGTTTCTTGAGAAACCAAAGTTATTGCCATAATCAAGCATGAATAAAGTGAGTAAGCCAATTGGAATGATCAAGTCAATGTTTCAAAACATAAGCTTTGCTGTCTTCTGTTGTATGCTTGTGTTGTTTTCTTATTCATTTTTCAAGTAGGAATGTTCCTGCTTCTTTACAGAGACATTGTCTTTCTGAAGCACATGATAGATAGGCACGTAAATAAATAAGTCTTTTGACCTGATATTCTAGGTCTCTTTAAAAGTCCAAAGCAAAATTTCCATGCACCAGAGACTAGTCACAAAAGGATAAATTTTCTAAAGAATTATTTTTATATTCTAGAAGCAATAAATAGATGCATTTGATGTTACACATGCCTACCATCTTCAGCAGTAGAGAGCATCAGGAGTTATATTTCAATTTTGTTTATTCTTATTTGCAACAACTCACAACAGGAAAACCCTCCTAGGTTATAACTACATAGTTCCTTTCAAACACTGCTGTTTCTTAAACTTTATTAAGAAGAAACTTACACTTTTCAAAGGGCATTTCACTGTGCTATTTAGATATTGCCATATTACTGAAGTGATATAATATTAAACAAGATCTAAGATAGCAAGTATGGTCTCATATTTCAGCAAAAGGCTTCAGAATTATTCTGGGTGTAATTTTGGTTAGCACAAAATTAAGCATAATATGTACACATGTAAGTACATGTACACATATACTTATGTGAACGTGTTACCCATTAAATTCATTTATTATAAGGAGGATTGTTTTACAATTGACTACCTAGGAATAACTTAACAAACATTTGTATGTGGTAACCAAGTCAACAAGTATTTATTGTTGTATAACAACTGACAGTGACCAGTGAATTAAAAAGAGATTTGAAGGTTTCAAGGGAACTATCTAAGAACATCCACTAGATGCAGAGGAAAAATTAATTCTCATGAATCATGAAAAGCAGTCAATTGCCAGGACTAACTTGGGTGTTTATACAAATTCAGATTCCTGAACCCACCACCAATTTACTGGATTATAATCTCTGGTGGTTGAAATCAGAAGTTTATATTTCTACCAAATTCTTCCAGTGACTTTGATAATCCACGGAGGTTGGGAACCCCTGAAAGAGAGACAACACTAAAGGGTATATAAAATAGTGCTGGATAAAGTAGTGCTCAAATAGACTCAACATGCTACATGTAATTAGAGAACATAAAGATTGATGAGACAGGAATGCTTTGGAAAGACTTCCATGAACAATTCTTCACCATGAAGGATAAGTGATATTTGGACTGGCAAAAAAAGAAAAGGATGAATTTACAAAAGGATAGTACAGCATGATCTCAAAGGTGAATGCAAAAATCAACAACTGCAGAGCACCAAATCAGACCACCAGTTGCATAGGGCTGCTACTGAGAAATAAAGTGAGAGAATAATGTACATATAATGAGATTTAAGTTCCTAAGACAAGTATATCAGTGATGGCTAACAGTAAAAATGGTTTTTCTGGACACCATAATTTTGTTAGTCTTGCCAACTAGATATTCATTTGATTACAGAAAAGATGAAGCAAGGAGAATGGGACAAAATGGGAAATGTGATATTTTCTTTCAGATCACAAATTAACCCCAACCCTCCACAGTGACTCTCCAAGCCATTGTGGAATAATTGAAAACAAAAGCTTAAAACTCTCCAATGATATCTCATTTTCCTTGGCATAAAATTGAAAGTTTTAAGCTTAACCCATGAGGTGCTTTATGGTTGGCTCTGTCTCTGATCATACTTCTTGCCTCTTTTTTAATATTTATATTGATTCTTTAAGAATTTTATATATTATATTTTGATCACATTGGGATCCCTTCCTTCATCTCCACCTCCTCTTACTGATCTCCGTGACCCCATGTCCCCTATTATTATTTTTCCCCTTCAAAGGCCTATCAAGTCTAATTTGTCCTTTCCAGGTGCTTTTGGGTGTGGGTCCATCCCCTGGAGCCTGTTCAACCTTCAAGCATCACATGCTTAAAGAAAACTGACTCTCCCTCTCCCAGCAGTAATTGCCAAGAGATCCTCAGCTAGCACTGGGGCCTCCTTACTACCTTCCCCTTCCTTGTTGGGTTTTTGTCTGGCTTGGGCTTGCACAGATCTCATGCATGCTATCACAAGTGATGTAGGTTCATATGTGCAATATCCTTGTTGTGTCTTTATAATATATGGTTTCCTTATATTCATCCATCACCTCTGTACTCTATGTCTCAGTTTTAGTGAACTGCTCCCTGAATCCTAGCAGTTAATGTACTCTTCACATGAACTATTCTTTGACAGAAACACTGTCTATTCCCTATTACATTATGAACTTTCTTAGCTAATTTTTACTTACCTTTCAAATACCCCCTAATATTGACCTTTTACATGCAGCCTTCCTTCATCCTTCGAGTCTATGCCCCTCTTATTTCACAGAATAGTTCATACTTGCCTTATCATAACAGCACACTCTACTGTAAGAAGTATATTTTTAATGTTTCTTTGGCTATAAAGGCTCCTGACATCAGTTAGGTCATAGTATATGTTGCTTGCTATTACAGCATCAGTGCCTAGTGGAATTTGTCATATATATTAGGTTGTCCATAAACAACTATTGAATAAACCGTTTTTACAATTGATTACTTGAATAAATTAATGGATACATACATGAATACAAGTAACATCGAATCAGATAAAATTCCATCACACATGGCACTCTGGCTGAACCATTACTGAAAAAAATCAGTCATCCAGTCATTCAAGAGAAGCTCATGCAAAAATTCTGTGCAATTTCTTTTTAAACCAATGCCCCAAAAGTGATTCAGAACTTTCATTTTCCCCACAATATCAGTGGTTAATGAAGACATAGATGAAAACAAAAAATCTTGCATTCAAACAATACATAAACCAGCACATGATTACCTACTCTCTCCCACATAAATTTGCTCTCTCAAATGTTATTGATCAGTCAGCTGCTGTTGTCACACCATCTACACAGAAGTCTGTGACACCTGTCTTTTTAGTGTAAAAGAGGCTGACAGTTTTGCAAGACTTAATAACTTTATACTCAGATGTTACAACATTCATCTGGCTCCAGTAATAGGGTTTCCAACTTTGGCTGAATCAAGCTCAGAGGCCTCTCATTTCATATATAATGCAACTGAGACAAACTGGAAGTAATACTGTTTAACAGTTTCATCTCTTATTAAAAATTCAGTGCCCTCCAACATCAAATGAGGTATCATTTGATATCACAGATGTGCCCTGATTAAACTAAGGCAATATACAAAACATCCCAATTCATCTAAAAGACCAATTTGAAAGTGAATGGTTATTTCCTTCTCAAAAACAATGCAAATGAGACAAAAATATTTTTCCTTGTTTTCAAAAGGATTCACAATAGAATGCTCAGATAATGACTTGCCCTGGTGAGCTGGAAACAGCTTATTTGCAAGTGTCCTACTTAAAAATATATTCTTAAAATATTATACAGTTTAGTTAAAAAAGAGTGCATAGATTTTAAAGATAAGGGATTCGAGCTTGGACCATCTATTGTATTTATTTTAAAATTTTGGCAGTGTTGGGGATTAAACAGAGGGTCGCATGCATACTTGGCAAGAACTGTACTGCTAATCTGCACCCAAAGCCCTGCTGCTTTTTTTTTTCCTAAGTATTCCATCAGCAACATGATGTTGGAGGGTGCCTGGGCTTTGGAAACACAGTGTTCGATTCAAATATCAGTTTCACTAATACCTGATTGTATATCATTTAAGCAAGTTATTCAGTGTCACTGAGTTTTCACTTCCTTATCTATAAAATGTACTGACTAACAACTATGTACTGGATGTTGTTGGGGGAAAATGAAGATAATATTTAAAAGCCTATTTATCATTGTTCCTGATACATTGAAAACTCTCAGAAAATGGTAGCTGTTATTATTCTTGTAATCACTGTTATTGTTTATTCGATAATGAGGTACATTTTGTTGAACTATTAAAGGAAATATCAGTAAAGCCAAAACAAAAAAGTTAAAGCTATTTCAACAGTGTATTTCAGTTTTATGATTCTTTTTAAAATAAAAAAAGTTGATTTAGTAAAATCAGTATGAAATAAGACAAAAAATCCACTATATAAAAGATAACTGAGCCATATGAACCAAAAAGTTGTTCAAGGAATTGTTTCTGACAAAACAGTAAAGAATATTTAATTGATTGTATTACATTATGTAGCCAGCCTGAACCAAGTATTTGATGTTTGTTTATGTACCTTTAAGTAACAATCTATATTCATTTTTAGGATTGCATATTCCAATGAATATAGAATCTGGCAACAGTTGTATGATGATAGACAGGAAATATGTTCGCTGATCAGAAGTTGGCCTAGATAACCCCTAAATTCCTTTCAGATTCTGAGAATCTATACATCTCTAGAATCTCATTTTTTATGTAACCATGACCACGCAACTTCATTTCTGTAAGTCTGGAACTCTCATGCGTAAAACAAGGGAATTGGCTCTAATCAACTCTTACTTCAATTATAATCATTCCACTATTGCCAAAGGTCAGAAAACCTGACACCTGCAAATATTGTCCTTACCAAATCAACTCCAAACAAAAGTGTAGGAATTTCCTTTATTTTTTATTGTTCTCCCCATTGTCAAAGACTGGAGGGAGTAATTTGTTACACTATCACAATAATGCAATTATTCATTTGATCAACAAATTCAGACAACACTAAAATCAAATCAGTATCCTTGAGGAGTACCCTTTACACCAGCAATTGTGTTTAATTTAGTAAGAAACTCTTCTCAGGGAACCTATGCTGATATCACAGGTAAGAACAGTTACCTTTGGAAACATTCCCAAATACCGTAGAATTCAATCCTTTTGATAGGCAGGAGACAACAAGAGATATATTTCACAGGTATGGTTTAGGAGAGATTATTGAAATTTTGACATTAAACATTAACTGAACACTTTGCAGAAGACAAAATTGGGAACATAATTATTTTAGTGTTTTCAGTGACACCCAGTAAACCCTGGACTAATCATAGTCTATAAATGCAAACCTCAAATTTATATTACATTTTTCTTACACTCTAAGGAAAATGTGGATAGTTCTCAGACTCTCTGATTCACACTCAAAAGATGACAATGTGATGATGGTTTAGACTTTATTTAGCCAGAGAAGATAATATATAAATAATATGTACGTGCTATGTAGACCAATCAGAAATTATATATGTGTGATACATTGTAATAGTTCATAGATTTTTCTGAGGGCTAGTTATATACCGGACTCCATGTTTACTGTTTATTAAACATAGTGCTATTCAGGACACTCATTCAGGTTGAGTGAACTAGTCAAAACAAAGAAAAAGAATTTTTACACTAGGCAGTATATGGATATAACCTAAGACTTAATTCCAAGAACAGTGGCTTAGAAAGGAAGATGAAGTTAAGTGATAATTCAATCTGTAGGAGCAGAAAGGCTATAGGATGCCTCTGTCTAAAACCTTCTTTTATAAAATATAAATATTCTGGAATGGCAAGATGCATATTCAGTGCTATTCAAATGGCAACTGGCCAAGAACAGAAAGATTTTTTTTAACACCAACACATTAAGTTCTATGTAAAAAATATGTTTCCTACTGAAATTTGTGCACAAAATATTAGAAACAGAATCATTGAAGCATTTTCTTCAGCGTACCTTTCGAATCAGTCTCTGACATATATTAGTACATTTTGTATTGTTATATTTTCATCCCTGTAGGAGGAGTTTTTATTTTGCCATGTTTGAGCTCCAAATGCCAGAATTTTATAAATAATCCAAATATCCTACAAATGGCCTAACCCATGCAGTCTCCTAGGTATTTTGGTACATAAATTATATTCCTAAGCAAAGAGACATCAAAAGGAAAGCATAAATACCAATCAGTCATTTAGACACTTGAACATGGTGGTGTCTAGAAGATCTGGATACTTCATGAATTTTCTTTTTCCATTTTAATCTGAGTGTCATGTTTCTACCACTGCCCTTCTGATACTTGCTTGTTCATATTGGCTTGCTTCAGATTCCCTATAGCCTTGGGATAGTACTTGGGATAATACCTTTCAGCTCTCTAGGACATTTTTTTTTTCAGATGAATCAATGACAAATTCAGTCATTTCAAAAAATATATACTATTCTATACATTGACGATTATTTGTCAGATATTTATCAGGTTCAGCTAATTTAGAAGACAATATGTTCAGATTCCTTTCAGTGAACTCTGAACCTGTCAGTTTAATCAAGCAGTTGTTTTGACATATACTTTCTCACCAGTTGCCCAGTTGTTTTGATGGCTATCCTGAAAGAAAAGCCCTGAAGCATGGGCTGGCACAATTATTCTAACTAGCTGACATGATTACTCCTAAGGTTCTGGCTTCCAGGGAAATTTCATCTCCAAATCTTATTAAACTAGCTAAAAGATTCACATCTTTTTATGTTCTAATGTCCGCCTACAAACCCGTAGTTATAGTAACCAAGAGTAAATGCTTAGCCTCAAAGGATTATCAAATTTGAAGGAATGGACAAGATTTGGCAGCCTCTCTGCTGTCCAAGATGCTGAGGGACTTAAAGGCAAAATAGTCTACTAACCTTTCCCTTCCAAAATTTATAATGGTACCCAAAATGCCTACTTTTCTTGGGTACACCCATCTGACTTTTGTGTGTCCCTGACATGCAGGAGCACCAAAGAGGCAGAAGGTAAGATGTCAGATAAGAAAAAGTGCAGAATTGGTAATAAACAAAAATGATATTACGGGACTATATAGAAACTGGACCTAGATATGAAACACAAAAAAAAATGAAGAAAATTGGAATTGGCAAAATAGAACAGACAGTGAGCTCTGGGTGTGAGCAAAGACCTGAAAATGAAAATGAATACGATGTGAAAACAAATCCAAATCAGGTAAAGCATGTACTTCCTCCTGTTTCATAGCTGCATGCGGTGGTGCTGACCATTTCTGTGGGAGAAAGACACAATTTGAAAACACCTTTAGACATAGATCTTGGTTTCCTTTTCCATGTGATTCAGCTACTGGATGTAGGTTTTGACTGGGGTAGTATGGCAAGCAGAATAATTCCTAGGTTCTCAGTGATTTCCAGAATCTATGAGTATGTTATATGTCAAATGGGTCTGCAGATGAGGCAGTTGTCTTGAAGTATCTGAGTGGATCCAATGTAGACAGAACGTCAAAAGTAAAAGTGAAAGGAAACTGAGTCAGTCAGAGATGTGATGACTGAAGCAGAAATTTCAACAATGATTATTTCCAGCTTTTAGGATGGTAAGTAGCTGACACAAGTCCAAATTTAAAGATAATGTTTACAAACTGGAAAGGCAAGAAAGTGGTTTCTATCCTAGTTCCTCTGGAAAGAATACAACCCTGCTTACATTTTGGTCTTAGTCCAGCCAGATCCATATTAAATTTTGAACCATTAGAACTGTGAGATGATTATTTTATGTTTTAAGTTTGAGGTATTCATTGTACGGGCACTAGAAGAATGCTGATATAAGGAGACTAATGCATAGCATCCAAGAGGACATGACCCATTCAGTGTTCATTCACTACAATATCCATCTCTCATGATAAGCACACTTATTGAAAAAAGAGTGATACCTTATCCAAAAAAAAGATACAAAAACTTTTTAACTAAACATTTCCCGAATCTGCATCACCTATGCACAATCATTCTCACAGTTCCAACTTGAAAGGCCATGATAAAATTCCAAGATGACAGGGAACACTATAGGGACTGGCAGGCCTGAGGCAAAAAGTCTGGGTTATCCTGACTCCATTCAGCATTTTGTGATGACCTCAGCAGCCACTTCTTCCCTTCAGACCAGAAAATATACCCATAAAAGTTTGCCCATTACAGCTTAACAATATAACCATTCCACAGTCATGTAACTACCTAGCATTCACAGAAAGAAAATTAGCACTAATTCTAAAAAGCCTTTTCTAACTCTCATAAAATTGGTCCTCCTTCAATGCTCACAGCACCTAAAAAGGCTTCAGATACAATAGGTGACAGTCAAAGAAATAGACAGGACAGAATTCATCATACAATCTCACACAGTAGCCTTTTAGCAGAATAAATAGTCTATAGTGCACTATGAAGCTATAAATTCTGTATGATTATTTTTTGAATAGCACAATTACATTATATTCTTTAATAACATTAATGAAATGCTATTAATAGAGCAAACATAAGATTTTAACTATTAGATATATACAGAGAATATCAAGACTAACACTAGAAAATGCACAGACTTTGGTACTTATTCCATTGTTTTCTTTTCGTGATTTTTTAATTGAATTTTTGTGTATTTCAAACAGAACATCTTAATCATTTTTATACCCCCTTCCCCACTGGCACCCTACCAAAGCCTCCCAACTATATTTCATGCATTCTTTCATTTGTGTAAAGGCCTATTGAGTCAAGTTAGTATCCCCAAACATTCCTCAGTACAACCTCAGCCACTGACATCTAGTCAGCCTATCTAGAGTCACTCCCTTAAAAGATCAGGCCTTCCTTGCCCAGCAGTAATCAGCTACCCAATAGTTCTTTGGCAAATATTGGGGCCTGCTGCCTATTTCCACAGCTCTGTGCTAGGTTTTTGTATCTTTCAGTTTGCATGGGTCTTGTGCAGGTTGACACCATTGCTTTAGGTTCATATGAGCAAGATCTCAGGAGCCCGTAAGACTCTATTTCCATGTGGTCATGAACCTCCTCCCCTGACTCTTTAAACCCCCTTATCTGCAATGGAATCTGAGCCCTGGGTGGGTGAATGTTAATGAGTCCTATCCAAGGACCCACACTCTGCAGACTTTAATTCTCTATGCTTTGGGCCACCATGTACTTTTGTGTTCATGGCCCTCTGTTGCAAGAAGGAGCTTCATTGATGAGAGTTGAGAGATGCATTAGTGTTCTTTCTACCACATGTTCCACTATGTTCTATTACCCTTAGATATTGAGGTTCTATTGTAAATATTTCACATAGGATTTGGTAGTTCACAGATGATCTCTGCGTGATCAGCTGTGGAATTCTATAATAATCTTTGTGGCAAAAGAAACTTTCTTCATGAAATATTTCCATGAAAATTTTCCATGGAAATATTTCTTTCCATGAAATATTCTTCATGGAATATTTGTCTGCAAATATAAGGATCCATATTTAGCACATAGTAAGAAATTGTATTTGTCTAAGGATGTGACAGCCTTGGGGTTCTCTCTAAGCTCTATGACCTCTCCAACCATGTATATTTGGCTATGTTTATAGTACCACACATGAGTTTTCTATCATCAAGTGAACTTTAAGTTCAGTTAGGTAGCTGTTGATTACCCCCCCGACAAACAAGTATCATTAGTTCTTCAATATAGTTTGCTGTGTTGGTCATTTTTGTGGTGACTAGGTCTTAAAGCTGGGGTTGGTCCAGCGATCAATAATCTCCCTTAGCAGCTTTCATAGTTTCTCCAAAACTATGAGAGGTAGCCTACAGGGAGATTTTTGTTTTACTGTTTCAATTCCTTTATTTTTATGAGTCTGTTTAAGCTGTTGATCTTTTCTTGGTATAGCTTTGGTGGTTTCTATGACTTTAGATATTCAGCCATTTCTTTTAGAATTTCAAATTTAATAAAGTGTAGGATTTTAAAGTATTCCTTTATAATATTCTAGATCTTTTTGGTGTCTGTTGTGATGTTTCTCCTTTCATCTTTGATTTTGTTGACTTGGATTTCATCTTTCTTTCTTTTGGTTAACTGAGCTAAGGGTCTGTCTTTCTTGTTTAACCTTTCAAAGAACCAGCTCTTAGAGTCAATGATTTTTTTTTGTATTGTTTCCTTTGTTTCTATTTCATTAATTTCCGCTCTGATTTTTGTTATTTCTTCTCGTCTAATAGGTTGGGGGTTGGTTTGTTCTTGCCTTTCCGGACTTTTTTGTTGTACAGTTAAGTCATTTATATGTGCTCTTCCTGATTTTTTAATGTAGGCACGTCAAGCTATAAATTTCCCTCTAAGGACTGCTTTTAATGTGCTCCAGAGGTTTTCTTGTGTTGTATTGTCCTTTTCATTTAGGTCCAGGAACACTTTAATTTCTTTCTTAATTTCTTCTTTGACCCATTAATCATTCAAGAGTGTGCTGTTTAATCTCCATGAGCTCCTGTAGTTACTAGAGCTTCTTTGGTATTGATTTTTTTTTCATTATAAAACTTTATTTTTCAAGTTTAGCATCCACAGTTTTAATGATTTTTTTATAAAAAGTATTTCATTACAACATCATTGACATAATCAATAACAATTTTCTAAGCTAATATGCATCTTTTTCTAAATTGGCCGTAAATTTTCTATAAGACATAAATTAAATGATGTTTTAACCTTTAAAAGAGATCTCCATTTCATTATTAAAATACACAGTTTCATACAGAAAAAAATTATTTTCAATGCAATTGACATTAAGATATTTGCACATGCATTTCAAATCTCTATATATCTGATTATTACTAGTGACAGTTGGTTACATTCTGAGCTCCTTGGCATCTGAGCATTGATATAATGTCATCAGGTACATTTCAATGGTAATGTCTTTCACATTTACTAATTATTAATATTTTTAATCAATGATTTTTAAATTTTTAATAACTACATGATTAGAAGAAGCATTTCACTAAAG
>NW_008339433.1:6201421-6204024 GCF_000622305.1 Nannospalax galili | reverse complement strand
ATATTCCTTTAGATAAGATTAGGGTCTGCTGTTCATTTTCCCAGTTCTATGATGAATTACTATTTCAGAGTCACTTTGGTCACCCTGGCCAACAACTCAAAAGAAGGTATCTCCTATCTGGCATTGTTGCTTATTGTGTAGCCTTTAGCTATGCATATGGACTCTTAAAAAATTATATTGACCATTTAAATTTTGGTTATACTTTCCTTTTGGGTGTTTAAGGCCATACAGTTGGCCCAGATAAACTAATTTATTTTTATTCTTAAGGTCATTTGAGGATCCATTCCTCAGGGGTCACATGGGCTTGGGAGGAGCCACTGACTCCTTTCTTTTACCAACTCCACCTATGTGAAGATAAGTCAAAGGTCCTGCTCGACCATGGTTGGCTTCACTTGGAAGCATGGAGGAAGTGATTCCTCAGTGTTGACCCTCCTGTTTGTAGACTGGAGACTGGTTCAAGTCCATCTGGTGGGGTCTCCTCGGCCTCCGTGATCAAGAGGACAGGTCCCACCACAATTACAGAACATTTGGGGAGATGCTCATAGTTCCCTGGAACTAGTCGACCTAGGAGGGCAAGGAGCAAAAACTGTCCTTTATGTCCCTCTGACCAAAATAGTATAGGTCTAAAAGTGTGTCTGTTAAACATCCAAGAAGGTTAGTTCCACCAGTCTGGTACTTTTAATTACTGTGTGTCATGTAGATAAATCTTGGGCAAAGACAAATTGTTCTCAGATAAACCTTACCTAGATATATATTTCTTGATCTGATATGTATCATTTGTCAGTAGGTTGTAGGATAATATGGTTCCCTCTGTTTTTCAAAACTAGCTAGCCATTATTTATCTCTCACATTGTCTCACCCCTTCATCATATTTCTCCCACCTAAGGTGCCCCCATTTCCCCACTTTCTCCCTTAATAATACCCTTCTCCTATGGTCCTACCTCTCTTGAGCTCCTTCTTTCCCCTTATCCCCTTGGTTCCTTGTATACCCCTCCCTCCCCCCTCCCTTAAGCTAATTCAATTTTTGTCCATATCTCCCTATTGAGGCTGTTTCATATTGTTCTTCTCTCAAGTTCTTTCTTTTCCTTTACCTCCCTGTTTCCTTTCCATTATCCTGGTTCCTGTAGTTATGTCTGGATACATACTCACTTATCAGAGTCTGATCCTAGGATCCACATATGAGGGAGAACATATGTCGATTTTTTTTTCTGAGATTGTGTTACTTCACTTAGTATAGCAGTTTCTAGTTCCATCCATTTACCTGTAAATTTCATGATTTCATCTTTCTTTATTGAGGGACACTTAGCTTCCATCATTTAGCTATTGTGAAGAGAGCAGCAACAAACATGGATGTACAATTTTCTCTGCAATAGGGTAAGTTCGTTGGGTATAGGCCAAGGAGTGGTATAACTGGGTCAAATGGTAGGTTCATTTGTAGTTAAGAGTTCTTCACACTGCTTTCCATAGGGGTTGGACTAGTTTGCAGCCCCACTGGTAGTGGATGAGTGTTCCCCTTTCCCCGCAACCTCTCCAACATTTGGTATCATTTGTTCTCTTGATCTTAGCCAGTCTGACTGGGGTAAGGTGAAATCTTAAAGTGGTTTTAATTTGCATTTCCCTAATTATTAGTGATGTTGAACATGTTTTAAGATGTTTCATAGCCATCTTTTCTTCTTCTTTTGAGAAATCTAAGTTCCGCTCCTTAGCCCATCTTTTAATTGGGTTGATTCTTTTCTTGATTCTCTGTTTTGTGTGTTCGTTATATATTCTGGATATTAAACCTCTTTCGGATGTGTCACTGGTAAAGATTTTCTCACATTCTGCGGGTTTTCTGATCACTTCCCTGGTTGCCTCCTTTATTGTACAGAAGCTTTTTAGTTTAATGAGCTCCCATTTGTTAAATCTTGCCCTTGTTTCCTGAGCAATTGATGTCCACTGTAGAAAATCCTTTCCTACACCTGTATCTTGTAGTTTTTTCCTAGTGTTTTCTTCTAACAGTTTCAGAGTTTCAGGCTTTACATTGAGGTCTTTGATCCACTTGAAATTGACTTTTGTGCAGGGTGAAACATAGGGGTTTAGTTTCATTCTTCTACAAGTGGAGATCCAGTTTTGCCAGCACCATTTGCTGAACATGCTGTCTTTCCTCCAGTTAATGTTCTTGGCCCCTTTGTCAAATATCAGGTGGCTGAAATCTTATTTACTCATATTTGGGTCTTCAGTTTTGTTCCATTGATCTATGGGTCTATTTTTGTGCCAGTACCACGTTGTGTATATGACTAAAGCTCTTTAATACAGCTTAAAATCTGGTATAGTAATCTCCTCTGGCATTGCTCTTAGTGCTCGGGGTTGTTTTGTCTATCTGAGGTCTTTTACGCTTCCATATGAATCTTAGGATGATTTTTTCCAATTCTGTGAGAAATGTCATGGGGATTTTGATTGGCATTGCATTGAATCTATAAATGACTTTTGGTAGGATGGTCAGTTTCACAATATTAATTCTTCCAATTCATGAGCATGGGAAGTCCTTCTATCTTCTGTTGTCTTCCTCAATCTCTTTCTTTAAAGATTTAAAATTTTTGTTATAGAAATATTTGATGTGTTTT
>NW_008339433.1:6199426-6201351 GCF_000622305.1 Nannospalax galili | reverse complement strand
CTCTTTCTCTGACTGCTTGTCATTGGTATATAGAAAGGCTATAGACTTTTGTAGGTTAATTTTGTAACCTGCCACTTTACTGAGTGTGTTAATAATTTCTAGGAGTTTTCTGGTGGAATTTTTGGCATCTCATATATAATGTGATATCTGCAAAAAGGGATAATTTGATCTCTTCTTTTCAATTTTTACTCCTTTAATTTCCTGCTCTTTTCTTATTACTCTTGCAAGAATTTCAAGCACTATGCTAAAGAGAAGTGGAGATAGTGGGCAGCCTTGTCTAGTTCCTGATTTCAATGGGAATGCTTCCAGTTTTTCTCTATTTAGAATGATGTTGGCTGTGGGTTTGTTATATATGGCTTTAATTATGTTGAGGTATGTTCCCTCCAGTCCAATTCTCTCTAGGACTTTGAACATAAATGCATGTTGAATTTTGTCAAAGGCCTTCTCTGCATCTATTGAGATGTCTATATGGTTCTTGTCTTTGAGCCCATTTATATGATTTGTGATGTTTATTGAATTACATATATTGAGCCATCCCTGCATTTCTGGGATAAAGCTGACTTGATCATGGTAAATGACCTTTTTGACGTGTGTCTGTATGCAGTTTGCAAGTATTTTATTGATAATTTTTGCATCTATGTTCTTTAAGGATATGGATCTATAGTTTTCTTTTTTGATTGTGTCTTTACCTGGTTTGGGTATTAGAGTGATGCTGGCTTCATATAAAGAATTTGGGAGTTCTCCCTCTGCTTTCTATCTTTTTGAATAATTTAAGTAGTATTGATTGTAGGTCTTCTTTAAATGTCTGATAGAATTCTGCTGTAAATCCATCTGGTCCTGGGCTTTTGTCAGTCGGACGTTTTGTATTACTGTTTCAATTTCTTTTTGTATTATGGGTCTGTTTAAGCTGTTAATCTCTTCTTGGTTTAGTTTTAGTGGTTCCCATGCCTTTAAATGGTCATCCATTTAAATCCATAGGTTTTTAAAGTATTCCCTTATAATATTCTGTATCTTTCTGGTGTCTATTGTGATGTTTCCCCTTTCCTCTCTAATTTTGTTGATTTGCAGATGCTCTTTCTTTCTTTTGGTTAACTGGGCTAGTGGTCTGTCAATCTTGTTTGTCTTTTCAAAGAACCACCTATTGGATTCGTTTGTTCTTTGTATTGTTTTCTTTGTTTCAATTTCATTAATTTCTGCCCTAATTTTTGTTATTTCTTCTTGTCTGCTGGGTTTGGGTTTCATTTGCTGTTGCTTTTCAAGTGTGTTGAGTTGCAACTTTAAGTCATTTATTTGTGTTCTTTCTGATTCTTTGATGTAGGCACTTAGAGCTATAAACTTCCCCTCTAAGCAGTCTACGCATTCATCATTCAGGAGTGTGTTGTTTAATCTCCATGTGCTCGTGTGGTGATTAGGGCTTCTTCCGGTGTTGATTGCAAGCTTTATTGCATTGTGGTCTGATAGAGTGCATGGGAGTATTTCAATCTTTTTGTATTTGTTGAGGTTTATTTTGTTCCCAAGTATATGGTCTCTCTGTTAATTCTCTGCCCTGTTGACCTATCAAATGGAGACAGTGGGGTATTGAAGTCCCCTACTATTAATGAGTTGGGATTAATCTGGGTCTTAAAGTCCTGTAGTATTTTTTTATGAAGTTGGGTGCACCAGAGTTTGGTGAATATATGTTCATGATTGTAATATCTTCTTGATTTATTGTTCCTTTGATCAGAATGAAGTGGCCCTCTTTGTCTCTTCTGATTAGTTTTAGTTTAATGTCCATTTTGTCAGATATTAGAATTGCTACACCTGCTTTTTTCTTACTACCACATACTTGGTATATTATTTTCCTTCCTTTCACTTTAAGGTAGTGTCTGTCCTTGAAAGTGAGATGGGTTTCTTGCAGACAACAAAAAGATGGGTTTTGTTTCTTA
>NW_008339433.1:6198496-6198925 GCF_000622305.1 Nannospalax galili | reverse complement strand
GATGATGTGCCATGGAGAGTTTCTTTTCTGGTCCTGTCTGTTTGGTGTTCTATATGCTTCTTGTATTTGTATAGGCAAGTCTTTAATTTTGAGAAATTTTCTTCCACGATTCTGTTGAAGATATGGTCCATGCCATAATTTAGGATTCTTCTCCTTCCTGTATGCATATGATTCATAAGTTTTGTCTTTTTATGGTTTCACACAATTCCTGCATATTCCATTCTTGTGAAAATTTCTAAAATTTTTCATAATCTTTGTTTGAGTGGTCTACTTCGTCCATTTTATCTTCCAGTCTTGATACTCTGTTTTCCATTTCATTCATCCTATTGGTGAGGCTTTCTCTGGTCTGTTTTAATTAGCTTACTGAGTGCTTCACTTCCTTCTTCATTTCAGCCTGAGGATTCTTCAATATTTCCAGCCCTTTTCTGA
>NW_008339433.1:6158428-6198307 GCF_000622305.1 Nannospalax galili | reverse complement strand
TTATTTTTTCTCTGTGATTTTGACATGTGAATTTCTTTTGTAGTTTCTGATTCTTGTGTGAGACTCGAACCTTCAAGTTTAGGTCTGCTTCTTTTTGTGAGCTTTATGTGTCTTTGTGGTTTACTTTTTGGGCATGAAAGGCTGGTTCCTCTAAGCTTCCAGTTCTCTCTTTTGATTTTATATTGGAGTGGCTAGATTGCTTTTGTCTTCAGGAGTTCCCACGGAGGCCCAAGTCAGATGAGGATCAGATGCTAAGGTCTGGATCCCTCCAGGATTGATTTTGGCCTCAGGAATTTGGGGGTTGGACTGGCCTGGGAGCCAGGCCCAGGAAAGATGCTGGTCTAGCACAGCTGGTGGCCGTGCCACCCAGAGATACAAAGGAAGATGGGAGTGGGAGGCAGCCCCAAGGGCCCCTGGTGACTGCAATGAGGAGCTGGGTTCATCTAGGAGAGAGAAGCCTGTGGGACCTTGGTGTTGATTTTAAACTTTATTGTGTTGTGGTCTGATAGAATATATTGAATTATTTCAATTTCTGTATTTGTTGAGGTATTTTGTGCCCCAATATGTGGTCAATTTTAGACAAAGTTCCATGGGGTGCTGAATAGAAAGTGTATTCTTCAGTGCTTAGGTGGAATATTTGGTAGATGTCTGTTGGGTCTGTTTGATGTGTGGTATCATTTAATTCAGATGTCTATTCTTTGTCGAGTTGACCTGTCTATTGGATATAGTGAGGTACTGATGTTGCCTACTATTAATGAGTTGTGGTTTATCTGTGTCTTGAAGTTTTGTAGTACTGTTTTTATGAAATTAGGTGCACCAGATTATGGTGCATGTATGTCCGTGACTGTAATATCTTCTTGGTCACTTGTAGCTTTGATCAGAATTAAGTGACTATTTTGTCAGATATTAGAACTGAAGCACCTGCTTGTTTCTTGGTGCCATTTGTTTGGAACATTTTCTGACTTACATATATTGAACCATGCCTGAATCTCTGGATTAAAGATTACTTGATCATGGTGGATGATCTTTTTGATGTATGTCTATATGCAGTTTCCAAATATTACGTGGAGAATTTTTACATCTGTGTTCATTAAAGATATGGGTCCATAGATTTCATTTTGTGTGTGTCTTTATCTGTTTTTCATAGTAGAGTAACACTGGGTTCATAGAATGAATTTGGGAGTACTACCTGTTTGATGCCCTCTCCTGATCTCCATGGACATTGCACAACATGGGTGCACTTAAATACTTGCAGGCAATACATTTATACATATAAAACAACGAAAATAAAATGTGTCTATCTTTTTGAATAATTTAAATTTTGTGGTTTGTAGATTTTCTTTAAAAGTCTTGTTAAATTATGCTGTGAATCCATCTGAGTCTGGGCTTTTTTTAGTTGGAAGGCTTTGTATTATAGTTTTTATTTCCATATTTGTTATGGGTCTGTTTAAACTGTTGATCTTTATTTGGTTTAACTTTGGTAGATCCATTGAATTTACAAATCCTTCCATTTATATTAGATTTTCTAATATAACAGAGTATAGGTTTTCAAAGTATCTGCTTATAATATCCTGGATCTTTTTGGTGTCTGTTGTGATGCTTCCTCTTTTATCTCTCGTTTGTTTCTTTGTGTTTGGTATTTCTTTTTTTTCTTATTAGCCACGCTACATATTTATCTTGTTTATCTTTTCATAGAACGTTAAATTCATTGATTCTTTGTATTGTTTTCTGTGTTTCTATTTCACTGATTTCTTCTCTGATTTTTATTATTTCTTCTCATCTGTTAGGTTTGGGTTTGATATGTTCTTGCTTTTCCAAAATCTTGAGTTGTGCCATTAAGTCATTTATTTATTCTCCGATTTTTAATGTAGGTTTTTAAGTTGTATATTTCCCTCTTGGAACTGATTTTACTGTGTCCTAGAAGCTTTGTTGTGTTATGTTATCATTTTCATTTAGTTACAAGAATATTCTTTTCTTCTTTGACCCATTCATCCTTCAGGAATGTGTTATTTCATCTCCATGAGTTCAGGCACTTACTAGAGCTTTTTTGCTGTTGATTTTAAGGTTTATTGTTTTGTGGTTTGATTGAATACATGTAATTATTTCATTTTTTGTTTGTTGATGTTTATTTCATGCTCCAGTATGTAATTATTTTAGAGAAAGATCCATGGGTTGCTGAGTAAAATGTGTATTTTTTGAAGTTTGGGTAGAACATTCTGTAGATATCTGTCAGGTCTGTTTGATGCAAAATATCATTTAATTCAGTTGTTTCTTTGTTTATTCTTTGACAAAATGACCCGTATATTGGAGAAAGTGGAGTACTTATGTCACTATCACTGTGTTGTGGTTAATCTGTGTCATGAAGTCCAATTAATCAGTTCTATTCTAATACCTGACAAAACAAATATCAAGTTAAAATTAATCAGAAGAGATAAAGAAGGTCACTACATTCTGATCAAAGGAACAATCAATCAAGAATACATAATAATCATGAATATACATGCACCAAATGCTGGTGAACCCAATTTCAAAGTTTACAATTCTTGGTGTGAAATCCTTTCCATTTTGTCTGAGTGCTTCATGAAATGTATAAGGTGGGGTCATTCTCAACTCTGTGGGACTCCAGTAGCATTTATCTCTTTAAATTGTAATAGCATATCTATCTGACTGCCGAGGTAGATGCTCTCTACCTTGGTTATACCTAGGAGACTTTAAACACCACCCATGCCTGGTATCCGCCCTGACCAAATGAAATTAAAATGCCTGAGAAATACTCTAGTATCTTTCTTCTGAAATGTTTCCCCAAATGATTTTGATGCTGTTTGAGAACTAAGGCAACCTATATAGACTGAGAAATGCATTTCTTGGGGAGGGGAACTTGTTTTAAAATATTCCAAAGCCAGACATGATGGTGCATGACTGTAATTCCAGCACTTGAGAAGTGGAGGAAGGAAGATCAGGAGTTGAAGGTCTTCCACTACATAGTCAATTCCAGATTAGCCTGGGGTACTTGTCAAGCACGACAGCTAAATTCACATACTAATTTCCATTCCAGACCGCTGAATTATATCCATGTGACTAGAAATCAGAAATCTTCCAAAGTGGTCTAGACAATTCTCACATATAGCTTCCTCTGAAATCACTATTCTGCTATTGTATGTCAACATTATTCATAAAAGACACCTACTTTTATAGGAAGATGTAATGAGTTTCATCCTACTCTGATCCAATTTATTTTGTAGTTGTTTTTCATGGGATGTTTGTACTTTAGAGAGGGAGATATTTTTCCCACATAAATTAAACCATAATTGTGGGTGAGAAATAGGTCCATATGCATTGAACAAAATACACATCACACATATCACCTAGCCCTCTCTGATTCCTTTGAAATGTTTTGGACAACAATTCATTGATGCTATAATTTCATCAACACTAGGGCTCAAAGTTGACCTCTGGTACTCTCAGCCTTTTCCCTTCAATTCCATTTGGGAAATATGCTTTTGCACCTGGGATTAAACTGAGCATGCCAACATTCTTTTCCCATCCAAAATCTCTAGTTTATTTTTAAACATTTTTTCTTCTCTTCTGTGCTAAAATTAAACACCTCTGACAAACTTTGACTACCATTCAAAACAGTGGCACTAGATTGCATGAAATTTTCCTTTAATTCCCAAGCAAAACTCCTTTGGACATTTTAATTACTTTCATAGGTTTGGTTATCTCCTAATTCTTGTTCCTCCAAGGAAAGAGGCTACCCTAGTGCTTCTTTCACATTTTCACATCAGCAAGGCTAAGGATTCCCCAAGTTTTACACCACATCTAGACAGCCAAGAACAGGGTTGGAGCTGTGCTTAGGTGCCTAACCAAAGAGCGATATGTAGAACTTTCTTAACTAACTGGTATGAAATTCCAGGCAGGGTCAATTTCTCTGGAAACAATGTGCACTCAGTGCTACCTAAAATTCTATTCTGGATGTATTGCTCTGATATAAGGATATTTTCACTCTTGTTTTATTTATTTGGAGAAGTAATCACATATTCAGTTTTTAGAATTTAGTAGGCATAAATGTATCAGCAATTCCTTTTTAATGAAGGTAATAAATTTAGAGCTGGGGTATATGCGAATTCCTGGGATTTAGGGGAGGACAATATGCAGGATTGCAGAAAATAAGCATAAACACATAAATAGGAAACTGTGTCCAAAAGGCTTCTTTACTGTCATCATTTTGAATAGGCTAGATTAAAAAAATAAATTAAGAATGTAAACTAATTCCACACTCAGATGTCAACTCAATCAGCCAAATCTGTAATCAGTAACCATACTTCCCTATTTACCTATGAGTTGGAGCATAGAAGTACCACTGACTGTCTGAAGATCTCTTGTCATTGGGCAGAAATTTTGAGAAGGGATGTGAACTAGATGTAGCAGTGGCTTTCCTCTTGCAAAGTACCGCATTACTCAGTTTCTCATTTCCCTACCAGTGAAGCATCTAAAGTACTGGAAACAGAGTAAAGGTTCATAATTGGGGCTGGTTAAATGGCTCAGCAGTTAAGAGCACTAGCTGCTCTTCCAGAGGACCCAGGTTCTAATTCCAGCACCCACACAGCAACTAAAAACTGTCCATAACTCTACTTACAGGGGATCTGACACCCTCTTCTGACCTTTATGGGCATTGCACAACACGGGTGCACTTACTTGCATGTGGGCAATATATTCATACACATAAAATAATAAATAAATAAATAAGTAAATAAAATATTTAATAAAAACAAAATAGAGGTTCATTCTTGTTCTTTCTTTTTTTCTCTCTCTTCATGTAAAATCGCATTTGTTAAAGGTAATATTTTTCTTATGTGTGCATGTGTTTTTGGTGTATGGGTGTGTGGGTTCTCATGCACATGGATGTATGTGCAGGCCTAGAGCTTATCATCTGATGTCTTCCTCAATAGCTCTTCCACCTTATTCACTGAGCCAGGATCTCTCACTCAAACCCAGAGTTCATTCATAAGGCAGCCACCATCAAGCTCAGTTTGTGTTTGTGGTATTTGGAAATCCTTGGCTACCAGGTGACCTGTATTCTTCCAGTTCCACCACTAAACTGCCATCCAGCTTGCCCTGGGGAGTCAGCTTGCCCTGTGAATACTCTTTCTCTGCTCTGCAAGACAAGATTTACAGGTAGGCTGCCACATCCACCCCAAATCTGCATGGTCCTAGGAATCCTAATTCCATTCCTCTTGCTTATCTGGGTAAGCCATTTTCCCATCCCTAAAAACATGAATTTTACAGTCCTCTTTCCTGGCTTTTTGGCTGCTGTGAGGCATTTTCACAGAGAGCTAGGACTTCCCTGAATAGTGCCGGAAAATCACTGATAATCTATTCTAACCACCTGATAAGGAATTGAGGTCAATAGCAGGAAGTACAATTTGTCCAAAGTCATATAGCAATTCAGTGGTGGAGCTGGAAGAACACAGGTCACCCGGCAGCCAAGATAATGTGATTTCCAAATACCAAAAAACACAAACTGAGCTTGATGGTGGCTGCCTGTAATCCTAGCATTCAGTGGTGAAGGCAGGGGGCTTAGTTCAGGGAGATACTTGGCTAAAAAGCAAATTTGAGGCCACCCTGATATACAGGAGACCTTCTCAAAAAGAAAAACCAAACATAAAACATTTTAATAGCATTTATTTAACTTCAAAAGATTAGAAAAAATTCACTCCTCATTATAGAAGTGTTGGAAATCAAATAAAAGACAAATGAAGTAACAGGAACTACCTCAGAATTCTATCACCCAGAGAAGCTACTTGGATCTTCCAGTATTTCAATATTTACAAAACATATTCTTTATAAACCTACAACCAATATGTCTGTTCCATTTATCATTTCATGACTATCATTCATTATTCAACAATATTCGTTTTGTGTGACATCGCTTTAGTCATTAAATGTTATTGTATTTTAATACATTGCAATTTATTAATCGAAATTATTTTTTAGTAGAATTTTAGTGGAGTTTAGCAGCAGAAATATATCATCTGCCTTAAAGACTCATATGCTTAAATGTGAAGACTAATACAGCACATGTTCTTGAGTAGTATAACTTGAAGGAACCGCAAAAATTCAGCCAAATAATAAGTACGAGTGTCTTTGAATGAGATCTTATTGCCTTAACAAAAAGCTTAGTTCATGATGCTTCTTTAATTGGAAGAACTGACTATCTGTGAACAATGTTTTCCAAATACTACTTCAATATGAATTCACTCTATCCTTCTGGAGAGAAACCAGCTATTTCAATATAGGCTCTACACTGATGAAAATCATAGGCAAGTATATGTTATTGGTAATTGTCATCCTTTACCACTATGTTGCTTCACCTTACTTATGATTCTTTTACTTTAAATTAATACATAGGTAAAGGGAATGGAAACTGAAACTTTGTGGTATCCTGAGACCTGATCCTGAGCCCACATTTCACTCATGCGCTGAATACATGCCCATGAAAAAAAGTCTCATATAATCTGCTTTCCCAAATCAAAACAATTAATCCCTTGCTTCTTTCATTCATTAACCCAGCCAAACATATTCACCTGAAGTCTAATATACACTCAGACTCTAAGTCTCAAGAATGTTTCTGAGCAGGATATGCAACTGGTTTAATCATAACACAGTCCTCCATGCCTTTTACTTAGACCTACAATCTCAACATTTGCATCATTAATTTTGTCAGCTTAGGTTCTGGATATATGATTCACTATTGCCCAAATCTTTTCTAAGTACCCTATTTCTGTCTTCCATTATTTACAACTTTAATGGTGGTTTATGAGATGCTTAAATTTGATGAATTCTGAATGCTTCTTTTGATACCTTATTTGATTCAACTCACTGAAGTACTTGCAGCTGCCTGTTCCTCCTTGCCTTTTGTGATTTTCTTCAGACATGCTTAATGACTTCTCTCTTGTCAAGCTAAACATCAGCATCACCAGTGCCTCAATATGACACTTGTATTTCATGACTGTATCACGTGACATGTTCCAGTAAAACTAGGCAGCCCTATCTGACCTGGACTTTAAGCATCTCTGTTTTTTTTAGAACCTCTTCCAAGTTAAATTTGATTGGTATCTTAGTCAGTCATCTGTTTACCCAAATCCATCCACCAGGATGTCCTGTCCAAATCTGTTCTTGCTGGACAAGACCTTCTGACATGGCTCAAAATGCATGTGGAATTTCCTTGGGAGTTATCTTTGAAGCTGTAATGAATTCTTCTGGAGATACCTCATCAAGTTTTCCTTCTTAGAACATGGATAATTTTTTTTGAGCAAGCAGCATGAAGAAATTTGGAGAGAAGCCTGATGAGTAAGCTGCTAACAACAAAGGACAATACAGGCTAAAGCACTGCAAGGTAAAGATGCTTGTCACATTTAGTTCATTTTTCTTTCAATATATATATATTTCTCAATAGAAAGTATTGAATAATTGTGTGTAGTGATTCAACTGCATGTAATATGTACTCAGTATATTAATGCATAAAATAGAAATGTATGCATAGTCCCACCAACTCAGAGATAATCATCTTTAAATATTTTCAACATTCTCAAAAAGAAATATAATGAGAAAACATATGCAATTTTGAACTTTCTAGGAGCTATGATGAAATGTTAAAAATGGAGCAGAGTAAATTAATGATATATTTTATTTTCTATATATGGGGAAAATAAAATATATGAGATATGAAAGAACAGGGGGAGAATACTGGGAACTAGATGTTTAAGCAGAGGTGGGGACAGGTAGTGGAGGAAAATAGGGAAAGGGAAGGGTTAAGGAAGACGAAGGATGCATGAAGAAGCTTTATGAAATCCCACAAGTTGGTAAGCTAATTAAAAACATAATTATCTTTTTAAAAAGGAGTTTAATCAGAAGTACCTCACATTAGTGAACAATGTTACTTCAAGAAGACATGGGTTATTACATGAAAATCTCAATGCCAGATACTGATTATTTCCCTATGAGTTATTGGTCAGAGAGGACTTAGAGGCACCCAAAACAATAAATGTTATTTTCATTGCTCAATTGCTCACCTTATGTAAATGGCCAAACCCTATTACAGAAGACACTACACTCTGGTTACGTGACACAGAAATCAATCTTGAACTTACCAAAAATCACTCCCTGCTGGCTAGCTTCCATAGTAAAATGATAAGCAGAGTGCTCCTGGGGGTGGGAAAACACACTTATGAGCTTATCCAGTGCTAGACTCCGCATGGTCTAATATTAACCTGTCAGGTAAGATGTGCCCACCTGTTCAATAGTCACAGGACTGTTTATGAAAGTATTGTGGTTTTAATGAAAATATCTCACATAGGTTCAAATATTTCAATCCTTGGTCCCCAGTTGGTAGTTCTATTTGCAGAGGATTTGGATGTGTAACCTTGCTATAGGAACTAGGTCACTGGGGGTTGGGATCTGGAAGTTTATACCCTTGCCACACTTCAAGTTTACTCTCTCTGCTTCATGTTTGTGGTTGAAGGTATGAGTTTCAGCTGCCTGCTCAGCCTGCAATGTTTACTGCTTGCTTCCATGCCTCCCTTCCAGAATGGACTACTAACCCTCTGGAACCATAAATAATAAAAGGAGGACATAAATTTGGGAGAGAGTTGTGATGGAGGCCACGGGATGATTTGGATGGGATGATGAGGGGTGGATACGATCAAGATACATTGTATACAGGTATGAAATTTTCAAACAATACGTTTTGAAAAAGTTTTGACTTTTATATAGTCAAAAGTATCCATCTGTTGTTTCATAGCTTCTGAGATTCCCTTTATATTTCAAGAAACCCTTTGTACCCTACATATCTCTTTCAAAATAACAAATCTCAAACCTTTTCCACTAGTTCCCTGTAAACTGACAGGTTCTGTAAAAACCCTAATTTCTACTGCTCTCTAGTCTGCTTTATTCCCATACTAACCTATGGGGAGAGTTATTGAGTAGGCTCTATAATCCAGTACATTCAGTTTCAAGTGCTGTTTCTTCTACTTGCTACTTCTTTTTTTTTATTGGGGCAAGAGTTACATCAGTAATTGGAACTTAAATTCTTCCAAGAATTATTTGCTGATTGCTTTTATTTTATGATATATGGTTCACTATAAAATTGAGGTGGGGGATTTTTAAAATCTTGAATAAAATCATGTGAAGGTAACAGAGGAAAGGTACATAAAAAATAAAGAAAATGTTTGCAAATGTACATGGTAGGAAGAATTCGAGTAAGGCTTTGAAATAAAATTTAACATAAGGTAGGTAGAGGCCAGGAGAAAATAATTTTTCTTCCTCAATTGCTCTGTGCCATAGCACCTAGCTCTTGTTTTAAAGATGCAGTAACTTCTCACATGCACTAAGAACCTAGATTATAATTTTCTCAGTTATTTCCTGCTAACATTAATTCTTTTTTGGTGGAGCCAAATTTCTGATTGTTCAACTTAATCACCCTTTATCAAACAGTAGATTGTGTCCAAGTATCTGGTGAATTTTTAAATTTTTGTGTTCATGCTTATATATCAAGTTGCACATTAATCATCATAAACAGGCTTATATGGATTCTGCAATAACCATGTGGATCTAATTGGTATGTGCTCCCTATCTTGGAGATGGGGCTTCAGATAGCTATGGCCAACATTACATGTTCTAAATAACTGTTCAGCAGACAGAATTTGGTTAGAAGTTTCAAAATCATCCATTTGTCTCTTTTGATAATCCCTAAAAACCACTGTCTTCTATCCTTTTTTGGCCTCTGCTGTCTATGTTCTACTGATGTGGCAGTTGCTAATGGGAAGGAAAAAAGAAATTACTGGGAAGCTCAAACCTGTTAGAGAGGGGAAGAAATGTTCCTTTCCACATACTAATTTGGGAATGCCAGAATAAGGAGGGAAAACAGTGCCCCAAATATCTGCCACATTAGGAGTTTGAACTCTTATTAACCTGAGCACTGCCCACACCAAGGTAAGCCTAGAGATTAATGTGCTAGGTCGCTGGGGTCAAACAATCTAGACTCAAGTCTCTACTTGGCCAATTACTAGATGTATGACCTTGAGCAAATTTCTTAATCTATTTCAGATTCTTTTTTCTTATTTTAAGGCAGCAACCATAGTTGTGATTGCTTCATAAAATTGGTTCAGGCATATAATTTAAATGAAAAAGAGAAAATATATACACATGGGTGGTTGGTGACGTGGCTCAGCAGGTAAAGGCATTTGCTACCAAGCCTGATGAACTGAGTTCAAAACCAGCAACTCACATGGTGGAAGGGTAGAACTGACTCCCACAAGTTGATCTCTGACCTCCATAAGCACCACCCCCCAACACACTAATGCTTATTTTAAAGCTTTTGAAATACATGTACAATACATTACAGCTCCTAAAGTTCTTTAATTCCTTCCCCTCTTTCATTACTGAACACTAATTACAAACTTAATACTTGACTCTTAAGGATGACTATCATATAAAGAACAGCCAGACTAGACTCTGGTGGACAAATTTACACTGAAGGACATTTGGGTACAAAGGTGTGAATGAATAGGACTTAACATGTATGGCAGAAGACATGAAGTCTGGTGGGAGGATGGGGAGGCCTGGGTGGGGGAGGGGATCTAAATAAGATTAAGAAGTGTTGTATGAAATTACAAAAGCTCAGTTAAATTTTTTAATTTAAAAAAGAATGTAGCAGGATTTGCTATGCCCTAGGGATGGTGTTGTCTAAATCTCAGGGAAGGGAAACAGGCTAGAGTGAGGACAAACACTCCTTCTGTGGAATTTGGGATCTTTAGGAGACAGTCTCAGAAATTTCAGTCTGGCCTTGCAGTGGCACTGGGAACAGAGCAGAAGATTGTTACTTGAATGGCCAGAGGCACAGTCAGAACTGTAGCAGGGATGACAGAATTTCAGCCCACCTGGAGCCTCTCCAGGACTGAAGTCACTGAAATTGGGAAGAAAGTTTTCTCAGGGCAGCCTCCACTTTCCCTCATCCTAAGTTTCATTGTCATATTCTTCCCAAGAAGAATGGTGTCCAACATCATTACACTTAGCTCTGTGTAGATGATTCCTTTTTAGTTTTTTGACTGCTTCCTTGATAGCTTTCTTCTCTTTTTAGACTATAAGTCTCATGGAAGAAAATTTCTTTTCTCAATAAGTATTTGACAAATGAATGCCAAAAAGAAGAAAAGAAGAGCCTAGCCTGTCCTCACATGTTGTTTAGCACCGTTGGCCTTCGTGGTACTTAAACACACTGGTTTTCTATGACAGTCTAGGTCAGAGTGAAAATGATATATTTCATCCTGAGTTGTGTTGCTCAACAGCATTTTATTTAATTCTATTTTCCTCAAAAAAACTATAATAAATGCCAAGTATTTATAGTTTCTATTCGCAAAATCAGAATGCAAAGCATAATGTTTCCGGAATCTTTTATGTTCATTTTTGTCTCTCTGATTAATGTAATTGTTGCTATATTTAAGTTTATCTTGACAGCAAGTATCCTCAAATTTCATCATCTATTTAAATGAATAAAATATCTGATCTTTTCCTCATTTTGAGGTGCAATTTATTTATTTTGATGTTTTCCTTATTTTAAAAGGAAACTTAGGAATATAAACAATATACCTTATTTTGTAATACATCTCTGAATATAAACAAAAACTTAAAAAATAAATTTGCAAATCCTATTATTTGGGAGGTATGGGTTCTTCTGCATTCATAATGCACCCATCTAATGGAAGCATCTGCATTGTCATAACTTTTCCGATATAATTTCTGTTACTGTGAGGAAATGCCCTGACAAAAAAAGACAACTTGTAAACAGTTTACACTTCCAGGTTATGGTCCATCTTTATGGGAAAGTCAAGGCATCCACAGTCAAGAGAAGAGGGAAAGGAATGCATACATTTTCACATGCTTTCTTGGGCTTAGATCAATTTCTCTGCTCCCTCAGAGTTCATGACTCCCTGCCTAGAGAATGGTTCTACCCACAATGGGCTATATTGCCCCCCAGCAATTAACTTAAGATACCCCCACATAGACACGCCCTCAGGCCAACAAAATGTAGGCAAGTTCTCATTGTTATTTTCTTCTCAGGTGATTCTAGATTGTGTCAAGTAGACAAATAAAGCTAACACTCATAATAACAATCTGCAAAATACAGCTGAGTTTTAAGAAAAATGGAACCTACCAAATTTTCATTAGAATAACCTCCAAAACTGATTAAATTAAATAAAGAATAAAAATGTTTTTAAGTAAAAAAATTTACTTTTTAAAATGCTAGGTGATTTTATAGTTGTTGTCACACACATAAAAATCAATAAAATTTTTTTCCTACTTGAGTAGTTATGAATGATTGAAAGGTTAGAAAATGTTATAACTCACTTTTTGAAGTTCTCCAAACTATTTGTGGTCTTTTTACACTTACCTAATGTATGTGAGAGGTCTATGTGTGAAAAAAAAGGGCACTCCATATATGTTACAGTGCACAATATGTAACAGACACAAAATAATCCTCAGTGAAAGCACAAAACCCTGACAGACAAAACTTATTTATAATGATAAACCTAAGAATTACTTAAAAATTATGGTGCAAATAAGTGGGAATTATATCCAAATTTGCCTTTTGCCAGAATTCATGAAGAGTTTAAAACTTGTATGCTCTGAATCAATAATATGCCAGTTTAGTCATGTGTGAGTTATATACTATGTCTTAATAATAAATAAAAGTGAAAGATATTTTAATTTATTAATGTATGCATATGTGTGTACACCTGAGTGAATGTATGTGCTCTACATGCATGCAATGCACACAGAGGACAGAAGACAGCATTGGACACCCTGAAACTAGAGTTACAGATGGTTGTGAGCTGCCATGAGGGTCCTGATAACCGAACCCAGGTCCTCTGTAAGACTGGCCAGTGCTTTTGAACACTGAGCTATCTCTTCAGCCTGGAAATATTTTTTTAAGACAATAATATTCCTAAAAGAAAGAATCATACTTGATTAGGATTATGCGTATAATTTACATTTGCGTGGTAAAAGTATCAGATTTTTCCTTAAAACTACAGAAGAGTTGGCATTACAATAAAGACCAAGACCATATGAACAATGTCACTATCATCATCATCACCACCATCTGTAAATTCAATAGAACTAATAATAGTAAAGTGAGGTGCCTGGTTACAAAATAATTATGGAAAAACTGTATCATCCCTGTGTACAAACATTTGTCATATACATACTGTTAAAAAGTTATGCTTAACAATATGAATAAATCTTACAGAACATACAGTAAGAGTATCTTTAAAGATTTTTAATTTACTAAGGAAATTTAGTGCTAGTGCTTTTTAAAAGAATGGAAACACTCAATAATAGATACATGTCAGTTCATCCCCAAATTAAGTCCAAAAACTGGTGGAAATTTCACTCAAATGTTTCTGTAATATTCTTTTGGTTAAGTGCAACAGAAAGATTATAATATTTATCTCAAAGAACAAATATGTTAATAAAAGCCTATTTCTATTTGGAAAGAGGTCAGTGAGAGCCTCTGCTGGATATCAAAATATTTTCATTTGTCTATTTATTCATTCGGTCACTCACTGTCATTTAATCATCATTGGAATACCACTCAAAATGAATCAAGCAGAAATCAAGAATTTAAAGTTCTTAAAAATTTCTACCATATCTTGAGTTGAAGAAGCATTAATTCTGCCACTTGAAACATTTGTCTTTGTTCCATCAATAACCATCACTACCCTATGTATGTATTATTAATTTCAGGCCAAAATTATAGATGAGAAGACTAAAGATTAACATAGAGAATTTTTTCTAAAAGTATATAAAATTGATAAAGCAGAAAACAATCTTTGAACTCAAAATAATGAGTGTGGCTGATGCAGCTACAATTTAGCACTACAATATACTGTCTTTACAGAAAAGCACATGATTGGTCAGGTTCCTCCAGGACACATGCTCTTTGTTATGACTGAGATACAAATTGTGCCTCTGAAAGGTTTATGTAGTGAAGCTTGGTCTCCAGTTTCAGGATCCAATGAGCGAGAGATGATTGAATTCTGAGGATCCTAACATAGAATATGGTTTAATTTTTAGATGCATTCATAGTAGAATGGTATTGGGAGACGGTATAAAATAGGAGATAGTAACTAATTGGAGAAAGTTGATCACTGGGGGGATGCCCTTAAAAGAAATATCTTGATTTGAAATGCTTTCTGGCTGAAGCTCTCTGCCTCCCGGTTGCCATGAGGCCGGCCTCTCTGCTCCAATACACAGTCTCTACCATAAATGTTGTGGCTGCATTAGGCTCAAAAAACTGAAGCCAGCTGCTCATAGACAAAAAACACCTGAAACAATATACAAAACTATTTTTTTTCCTTTTTAGTTGTTTATGCTAGATATTTGGTCATACCAATGAAAAATCTGACTAATCCACTCATAAACCTGAACTATAATATATTAAATTCAATAATTCAGTAGAAAGTATAAAATGCTTATTGTATGTCAGACACTATACTTGTCATTGACAAAGGAAGGTGAATGGAAAAGTATTATTTTTTTATTGAACTTAATAGTCTGCTAAGATGTCGAGAGAGATAAACAAATCTAGAATCTGCACCATGAAGTTGTTTAGGTAGACACTGAATACACACATATGTAATTGTTATCATGAACTTTGAGGGATAATAAGAAGGATGTTTGGGGAATCAAAAAATGGTAGAAATAAGAAATTTAAATTAGAACATTGAAAGAGGTCATTCAAAGGGAAGGATATGTAAGCTAAATCCTAAGAATGAGTGAAGTTGAAGCAGGAACTATTGGTCATAAGGTTGTTTCCTCCCAAAATTCATATGTTGACAAGGTGACAGTATTAGGAAGTGAGGTCTTTAGATGTGATTAGGTGATGAACTCACAGATACCATGAATAAGAATAGTGTCTTTAAAAAACAAGTCTGTGCAAGACCCTTTCACCTTCTACTATGTGAGGACATAGCAAGAACACATCTTTGATAAGCCAGAAATTATGCACTTTTAAGTAGAAAGCAGGTCCTCACCAAGTACTAAATCTGCTACTATATTGTTCTTGTACTTCTAGTCTTTAGATATATGTAAGAATAAGTCCTGTTGTTTGTAAGCAACTCAATTTATTACATTTTTATAGCACTGCAAACTGATTAAGGCAGGTATCAAATTATATTTATTTTCCATGCAAAACAATATATGAATCTATCCTTCCTCAAGCCTATCATTGCTGTTTTTCATCCTTTGATAGCCTTTCTTCACCCAGGACACAATAAAGTCTTACGTATATTTTCTTCCAGCAACAGTAATATAGTAAAATATTTATGTGGTGCTTGCCATGTGCCAGACACTAGTCTGTTTTACATGCTTTAATATACTTAATACTCACAGTAAACCTACAAGATACTTTTATCAGGCTCAATCCGTTGATGAAAAATATAAAGCATGAAAAATTATGTGCCAAGTTCTCCAACCAGTATCTGATAGTCCCAGAATTCGTTGTGGTTTTTTTTTAAGGTTTAATTTAATTTTGCTTTTTATTGAGTTTTTGAAACTTTTACACAATATAATTTGATAGCATTTAGAGCCCTTCCCCTATATTCACACCTCTATTATATAACTCTCTACAATTATATTATACATAATAAATACTAAAATAAGTAATAAGGGATAATTAATACTGAAGGCCTTTTAAAAAAAGCCTTATGGAAACCTATCGGTATAGAATTTCCTTAAAGTTTATACATATATATCACAAAAAGCTATTCAAAGGAGTTATCCTATAAATGGGGGATATTTCCCTTCTAGACATCATAGGCTAATGAAAAAAAAAAAAAAAACCTCATTACCAGGAAAGGAGTCCCTATCTAGAAGTTGTTGGCCAGCTTCTAGAAGCTTATCCCTTATACATAATAAGCCCTATAGAATTAAATTTGTGTCTCCAAATGTCATCACTAGAATATGGTTAACCTATCCAAGTGTCAGTCCCATGCTTGAAAGAGACTGTCTCTGCCCTTCCCAGCATTCTTCTGTTGCCACAATTTTCTTAGGTGGGGTTGAAGCTTCTTACTCACTTCCTCATGTCTATGCTGGGCTATGTAGCAAAACCAATTATCAAATGACAAAAAGAAAAAGAAAATGAAAGACAACATGCAACTAAATTATTATTATTTTAACTGTATTTTTGGTTTTCCATTACTGGATATGGTCAATCTGATTATCTGTATAACATACCACTATGATGATATTACTGCATCTTTAAGGAAAAGATTTTGACTCAGACTATTTGAACATCATTGAAAATATTGTGTTTGTATTTTCTTTACTATAAAATAGTCATCTACTTTTATATGAACACAAAGCAACATTTCTGTTCATTAGGGCTTCCAGGATATTAGAGTTCCACAACTTACAGCAAATTTGACAAAACATGGCTGAATACCAATACAATTCCATAAGCTGTGCTAGGTGCTAGATACACAAATGGAAAAGAGGTGGTCCTAGCCACCAAAAGGAATTGTTCCGAGGAAACAGACAGAGAAGTCAGGCATAATTGTAGTGCAGGCTGAGAAGGGGTAGTACAGAGTGCATGTAAATCAGGTGAGGGGAAAAAGTAGAAAGAGAGAAAATGAATGACTATGAATATTACCAATATGAATCATTGACTTTTTTTCCACAGAAAAAGTGGAATGTATGCTAAGTTTTAAGCGGCAAGTTATAGCTTGCCACTTATATGAAGAAAAAGGTGAAAGATCATTCCATGCAAAGGAACTACTTTGAATGAGGACCATAGATGCCTGTAGAATTGTTTGCTAATGCTTTAGCCTGGCCTGGGTATTCAATTTGTACTGGAAAATGTCAATCTATGATCCTTGGGAAGTAGTCACATATCAATTTATAAAGGATTTTAGATGCAACGATGGTTCATTATGAAAGTAAAGCAGTGCTGAGGTGTTTTAAGAAGGGGAAATACAATTTGCTTCCATATATCAAGCTAATCAAGCCAATTTATGGGACAGTATTCAAAATTAATGACATTTGATTTAAAAGACATGAAGAATGAAAAAGGGATAGAATTATCCAAGTGTAATCAAAGAAGCTCATCAATAGTGGTCCATGACTGAAGTGTCCCTTTTATCCTGGTATCTATAAGCTATCAATCATCTCCTTAACACTTGTGGACTTGAAGTAGACAGACTGTCTAAGAAACTTCTGTATGGAAACAAATAAAGGTCCACTTTACAGCTTGGCCACTGATGAAGATTCATTGAGAAGGATATGGCATTAGTAACAGTATCAGGGAGAGAAAGGGTTAGAACTCAACTGCTGTTCTCTCCTAAAATGTCCCCTAGTTCAAAAGTTTGATAAGTCACACAGGAAAAGCAAGGGTATCACTGGAATCAAGTAACAGCCTTCTCTTGGTTACAGATGATAGACACACTATTGAAAAAAAAGAAAGTATAACATTAATACATAGTCTCATACACTGAGTTCTGCACCAGGCATTTTTAAATATGCCGTTTAACTTTACAGACACAGCCTCATAAGACCTTATAACAATAAGGACTATCCTGATTTCAATGGCTAGAAACTCCAGTTCATGCTGCCCTTTCCAGGAAAGTGGAAATTTTTCTGAAACAGGGTCTCACTATGTAGCCCTGGCTGGCCCAGAACTCAGTATGTAGGTGGGGCTGAACTTTAACTACCAGAGATCCACCTACTTCTTACTTCCTGAGAGCTGGGATGCAAGGTGTATGTCACCACACCCAGCAAACAAAGAACATTTTGAGAAGGGATGAGTGATGGCATTGAGTTGAAAACCACAAGGGCAGACCTTGCTAACATCAAGCAGATGTGATTCAGACTCAGAGAATGTCAAGGTGATTCGCTCATTCTTGGTGTGGATCTGGTATGCTCCAAATACATCCTCACTCCTTATATTCATAAAATGGCCACATTATCTCAAGACTCATATTATCTCAGGTATACATTCAGGGGAAAAATTTCTCTTCCTCCAGACTATTTTTAAGATTTATTTTATTTTTAATTGCGTATTTGGAGATGGGGAAAGTGCATCAGATTGCAGGTGCTTGTGGAGGCCAGAAGAAGATGTTGGATCCCCTGGAGTCATAGGTGGCTGTGAACTGCCTGATGTGGGTGCTAGGAACTGAATTCAGCTCCTCTGCAAGAGAAGAATGGGCTCTTAACTGCTAAGCCATATCTCTAACCCTTCCTCTAGATTCTTAAGGATTACTCTCAGCAACCTGAGTCTGTATCCACCACAGAATCCATCTATATGAGTAGAGATATAATTGGCAAGAACTTCTTATGATGGGGAATGAAAGTGGAAGATCATGAAAGTGATTAGACATAATGAAACTGCTACGGGGGAAAAGAGCAAACGGAACCTAGTCTTGTTTGACTTGTAGAGCCCCCTTTCTTTTTGGCAAATCATACTGCCTTAACGAATGCACTTTAATAGAACACGTCAAGAAATTACAAAAACGTGAATTTGCATATGATGTCAACTGGTCACAAAATAGAAAGAAATGTGAATACAAACTATCTGAAGAAGAGACAAATTCAGAAATCTGGTTGGCTTTGAAATGTTTGCAGAGATTACTATCCCATAAAATGACCCTCCCAATTATAGATGTTCTCAAAGACAATATTTAATAAATAGTAAGGGAAGACTCTTGAATCCTTTACTGAATTAACTTGAAGGATGTAAAACCAAAGTTAATCACATATGTGTCTCTTATTGTGTATATTATTTCCAAGCTGAAAAATGTATAATTTTTAAATCAAGTCCATTGGTTGATAAAATATACAGTATACTGTTCAAAGGCAGAAATGAATTTTAATGAGTGTAGGCACTTACTTGCTGCCCAAGTCTGAGTAGGCTTCTGTTAATTCAGAGAGTTGATGTGATAATTACACATATGTATAAAGAGTTTGGAACATAGTTAAGCGCTCAGGAAGCAAAAATGTAATGCCTTTCTGTTTTCTTCATTGGCTTACAGAGTAAAATTTTTTTAGTGAAGGTGTCTCTATGTAGCCCTGATGGGCCTGGAACTCAGTATGTAGACTAGACTAGCTTTGAAGTCATAGAAATCTACCTGTATCTGCTTGTCAAGTGCTAGATTAAAGGCATGCATCACCATGCCCAGTTTATACAGTAATATTTTAACAAAATTGGGTCACATTGGTAGATCTTTCATAGACAAAGTAATTCATATACTTTAAATATCAGTTGTCTGTGGTTGTTAAACATGCAACAAGTTTTACTGAAAAATGTTCATGTCCCAAGAAATGCTTCCCATTTTAAGAACTTCTCATTGAGTTTCTTTGTACAATGATAATTCCTCTTGGAACACACTAAATCAGTCACTAATTTGTGTGCTTTCTATCTTCATATATTCCTATGTTAACACACGTGAATTCTTTGAATCCTGGGTAAAGGGTTTTCCTGCACAATGATTTACAGACCTTTCAGAGACCCTTTCACTAGAAATGGCTTCATTTTCTCAACCCTGTCATTTAAGGGAAATATTCTAAATGCATTCTGACCACCTCTTTAAACAAAAACATACTCTATGATGGGGCAAAGGCTGTAGGTCTGAGACTGGGTCAGGCACTAATGTACTGAAGTCACAGAGACAGCCGAGAAAGACCAAATAATTCAAGAAGAGAGAAATATTAGTAATTAGAGCAGCCCCGCTTTATGGCATTAATACCACTTAAGGGACACTGAGATTTACACACACAATTCAATAGTCCAGTTAAATAAGAGTACAGCATTTAATCATGAGAGAGAGAGAAGGGCAAGGTTTCCTGATAAATTGTGGTTGTGATTGCATAGCACAGGGCCAAAATACATCTGAAAGTCATTTCTTTCCATTTCATTACAGTTTACAATTTCTATGCCTAATTTTAGGCATTAACACTCCAGGTTAGATGTATAATAGCTTCTATCTAATCCTATGAGCCATTTCAACAAAGTTTATAGTATCATCCAAAAGAGCCTGGTGGAGTCACATTTTTGTTATGAAGACAATGCTATAAAGCAGATGAGGGTTGAGGGAAAGCTGCCTACAAACTAAACCAAGAACACAGTACTAAGACATCACCTTAGTCAGAAGTCTATGACAGATAAGACAATAATTTATACAACTGAGGCATTATTGTGACCTGGAAGGAGGAGAGAACTAGACATGAATTTAAAAGATTAATAATTAAAAAGTGGCTGATAAGTAATTTTATGACACCTAAGTTAAACAATAAAACATCGTGGAAAAAATCTTACTGTAAATAATGCAGAATATCCATAACACTGAGTCTCCGGGGCTCCTTAACAGATATATTTTTTCTTTTTATGTATATTTTTATTGTTTTGTGCATCTCATACAATAGACAATAATATTTGCACCCCCCCTTCCCCATCCTGATCCCCCATAGTCCCCCCCACCAAATTCCATGCATTCTGTCATATATGTTAAGGCCCACTGTGTACCCAGATGTCCCTCAGTGCAAGTTCATCCACTGGAGTCTAGCCAGCCTCTCTAGAGTAATTCCCTTAAAGATCCATTCTCCCTCACCCAGCAATAATCAGTTATATTTTTATGATAAATAAACACTGTTTTTAAAATTTGTGCCATTATTTCAGTTGTTTTTAGAGTCCATTGGAATTGCTGAATAGTGTCTCCAAATAACTGAAGTGCTAACAATAGAAAGAAACTGGGCAGGAAAAGATCAATTCAGGGACCAACAAGGAAAAACAGTAAGATATAAGAAATGGTAAAAATTTTAGGGTTACGTCTTCAGAGAGGGAAATGTTAGAGTGGCAAAATGCCCCATAAAAAAAAAAAAGAAAGAGTACATGAAGTTGTCAGAAAAAAAGTGATGGGAGATATGGGAGGAGTGGGAGGGGAGGGAGTGGGCATGGATTTGATCTAAACACCTCACATACATATATGGAATATGATCTGGTTATACCCCTCCTTGGCATATACCCAAAGGACTCATCCTATTGTAGAGACACTTGTATAACCATGTTTGTTGCTGCTCTTTTCACAATAGCTAAGAAAAGGAAGCAACCTAAGTGTCCCTCAACCGATGAGTAGCCAACAAAAATGTGGTATATTTACACAATGGAGTTCTAGTCAGCAGTAAAGAAAGATGAAATAGTGAAATTTTCAGGTAAATGGATGGATCTAGAAACTGTAATACTAAGTGGAGTAACACAGACTCAGAAAAACAAACGACATATGTTCTCCCTCAAATGTGGATCCTAGCATCAAATCCTTTTAAATTTCAAGTCCTTTTAATAAGATGATGCTATACAGCAGTCCTTTCTGCATAAAATAACTACCATCATCAGGACTTCAGCTGAGGCTGATTGCTAAACATCCTCACAACTGGGCTTGTTGACAGTTGTGCTCATTCATTAAAGGAGGGCCAAGCATGGTCATTGGACCCTCACCGGAGTATACAGTCACTCTTCCCAGCCATCATATGAACATTTGAAAACTGCCCTGTTCTGACTTTTTTCTAGCTCCCTGTCTAGAACTTGTAATGCTAATTACTCTTGCCTTTACTTCTCCTTCATATCTCCTATTCATGATTCAAGGCCTTTCTTCTCCCCTTAAGAGACAAGAGTTATGCAATTTGGGAGACTTTTGGATAGACCCACTGAAGGGGTACTCCAATTGCCTCACCCTGTGTCCCTGTTCAGCATGGCAGAAGCCAGAGCGGTCTGCGTCCCCATTCCCTATTGGCAATTTGGGTAACCCCTTCAGAGGACAGTGTGATAAGAATAGGAGGTAGGAATTGGCTAGGCAGTTAGGGTAAAAAGACCCCAAAAATGTAGCCAGTTTCTGGGCTAAAATGCAAAATGTCCTTGGGCCTGTTAGCAACATACTCTGTTCCAAAGGCCAAAAATGTCAAAAGTATTTGGGAGCTTGTATCTAATCCTTAAAAGATTTTAGGGTTACCTCTTCGGGGGGGGGATGTTTGAGGGGAGGGAGTGGGCATGGAGTTGATCAAAACACCTTACATGTATGTATGAAATTCTCAATAAAGTTTTTGTAAAAATTAAAAAAAAGAAATTCTCAATAATTTTTTTAAGTTAAAAAAGAAGTAAAATTTTTCTTATAAACTTGATAATATGGGAAAATTATCATTAATTTGGAATAGACTGATTTTCAATTCATAAAAACCTGAAAACAGATGTTATGGATTAATATTCTACTAAACATCTTAGAAATATTGATGAGCTAACGCTTGAAGAAATATAACAATATTATGTTTGACATGCACAAATTATATACTATAGTAGCACCAACTATAATCAAATAGTTGTTATTTTGATTATAATTAATTCTTGTATTATTAAAGCATGTTTAACAGCACCTCTATTGTAAATGTGCTATTTGTTCTCAAAAGTAACACAATTTACCTTTTTAAAACAAAGTGTTGCACTCACTTGAATGGCCTGGATGATTGTTTTTGATCTATCAAGTAGCAGAACAGCAAATGATATGCAATACCATGCACACAGAAAAAAATGACTGCAGTAGATACATTAAAATGTAAATTCTGTGTGTAAGGCTGGATGATGAAACTGCAGGTGATATTAACTACTTTATATTCTACAATGGACTTGTATTACTACTGCAACAGGGTAGACAAGTTTTATTATTTAAAATTGACTTTCTTCTTTCAGTCGACCTTATACAAATTGTTAGACTTTTCCCTGCAACAATTATTTGATCATGTCACTCTGTTAAATAAATAAATGCTTTAAAAATCTTTAATGTCATCCCTACACTACAGAATTAACTACAAGTTCTCCAGCTTGGCATGCAAATCTCTTCACAATATGATTCCAGAATCTCTTTTGCAGACTTGTCTCCCACCATTCCTTACAGGAACCCTGCACTGAAGAAACACATTCCCTGTGTGTTTTTGTCTCAGGCTTTCGTTGTTCCTCCTTATGCTTAGACAGGACTTCTAGGCATCTCTGCTTATTAAATCAAACCTAGTCTCCAAAGCCCATCTCAAAAGCAGCACCCCTAGGAAACCTTTCAAACGTATCTGTTTACATGCTGTATGTCCTCTTCCACAATGCCATAGTGCCGGTGCCAGCTGGTCAAGACGGACAGTACCTGAAAGGGGGAGTGAGGATTGAAAGAAAAAACAAGAGACAGAGAAAAGATACTTGGGAGGATTGTCAGTAGAGACTGCAGCCCCGGTTTAGTTTAGCTCCACCTTTTTATACAGTAGGACATCAGCGAGAGCCACCGTTTGCTTAGCTCAATTAGCTTCAACAGCTGTTTTTCCCACCTGTATCTGAGGGTCAAGGAGCAGTCAAATACTTGTGAACTCCACCATATAAACACATTCCTCCTGATTTGGCAGATTAGGTACTGGTGTGCAAAACACAAACTACGTAAACAAGCAAGCTTGCCACAGCTCAATGTACATAATGGATTAATAGCTCCTAACACCATAGCATTTTGTTCATTCCTGGTGTAGTATTTCTTACACTCTGCTTTATGGTAATTACCTACATAATTATCTTTTCCTGGCCAAGCCTGGGAGAGCCTAAAGGACAGACCGCATCTAATTCATTGATATATTGCCTACAGGGCCTAGCAGAGTACCACTGAGAACTAGCAATACAGGTCAAATTAAGTTAACTCCAATGCTGTTGCAACAAACATATTATGAGTTTAAATTATGAGGTGCCTGAGCCAAACGTTTTGGGCCAACAATACAAGATAAGAAATGTGAAAACCAAAACGAAATTGGATGCCAATTTAATATAAACTCAGAGAAGTAGAATGATTTGTCATACTTCATATTTTTTTTTTAATTAAATGATTTTGTTGTCCACAAAAACATGTTTGGTTAGTCCCATTGAGACAGAATGTCAAAACATGTGACATTGGCCAAGAAATATAAAATACAATTGTATGGAATAAAGAAATAAGCATTTTATGCTTTGTCAAAATTAGGCACTCACATTTTTAAAAAAAGTGTTGTTTGCTTTATTTTGAGATAACATTTTGCTTTGCAGCCCCTGAACTTTCAGTTCTCCTGCCTCAGCCTCCTCAGTGCTGGAATTACAGGCTTGTGTCACCGTACTCAGTGTACATCGTTTTAAAAATATTCACATGAAACATAAGTCTATGTTTCTTGTTTAAATTAATTGGCAATGAATTTGCTTTGTTTATTTATTTATTTATTTATTTATTTATTTATTTATTTTGGCCTTAATTCTCAGCGAAGGTCTTAGAACTAAATCTACAAGAGATTTGATTTTTACATTTTAAACCCAACTTTAAATATAATCCAAACAAAAAAATATTTAAATGCTTATACTGTTTATAAAATAACACCTCAGATTTTTAAAATTTTATTTATTTTTGTTATGTGTATGCGTGTATTGCCTGCATGTAGGTAAGTGCACCATTGTCATGCAATGCCCGCGGAGGACAGAAGAGGCTGTCAGATCCCCTGGGACTGGAGTTATGGACAGTTGTTAGCTGCCATGTGGGTGCTGGGATTCAAACCTGGATCTTCTGCAAGAACACCCAGTGTTCTTAACGGCTGAGCCATCTCTCCAGCCCCAACACCTCGGAATTTTAATGACCCTTAGTACTAGGATAAGAAGTCCTTCCACATATTAGTCTTCAAAACAAGCCTAGGAGCAGCATCAATTGGAAAAAATACCAACTTTCCCCCAACCAAACATTCCAGAACATAGGTTTTTACACATTTTGCTGACTCGAACGAAGGAAGGAACAAAAGAAAAAAAGAGGAAAGGAAGGAGGTAAAAGGGAAAAAAAGGCATGACAAGAGGAGGGAGCAAGGAAGGGAGAGAAAGAGAGGAAGAAACAACAATTCTTTGGTTGGATTCAGAAGAAAAGTAGAAAAGGGGACAGCTGGGGACTTATTCCTATTTTCTCTAAATTCCTAGTCCTGAGTACAAAGACTATCACACAAATGCTTAATTAATTTGTTGAAGTGAGCTGAACTCCTACACTGACAGAAATAAAGGATAATTTTTCAAATACTATAGTTTGAACAAGGGTTTACTATTCTTTATGTTTAGTATTTACTTAACAATTAGTAGCTGCTGTTATTAGTCTATAACATAGTTACATTATTTTCCCAATGGCTATTTGTTTATCTGTGTGAAACTAACAGAAATATTTACAGCTCAAAAATGAATCAGGCCCAAGGCTCCACCTCTCAGTTATGTTTGTTCTGCGAAGGCTTTTATGAAAGACAGCAATCTCAAAGCATGATTTCTCTCAAGCATTTCTCCGTAAAGTAAAAGGATTTGAAAATGGAATCTAGAGCCAAAATAGTGATAGTGGGATGGTATGTGTGTATATGTATGAGAGAGGAGAGCAGAAATCCTAAAGCAGGTTATGATTTATTTTTTTGTCTTTTTGACACAGGATCTCCCTGTAGCCCCACCTGGCCTGAAACTCGCCACAGAGACCACTCTGACCTTGAACTCATAGAGATCCACCTGCCTGTGCCTCCCAAGCACTGGGATTAAAGGCATGTGCCACCATGCCCGGCTGGTTGTGACTTTTAAAAGGATTTTTTGGATAATCAAAAGCAAAAAGTTATTTTTTCCCTTTAATGAAAAGGGGAAAAAATATTTTCTGTAGCAAGATATGAAATGATTCTACAGACCCAAAGTGACACATAGTGCATGATTGGGTTGTATATCCCAGAATATGGATTCTGTTCCTCCAGTGTAAGAAACTAAATATTTCAATCCAAAGTTCTTTCACATCTGTCTTCACAAGCCAACATTTATACTCATGCCACAAGTAATGGAGCTTGAAATCAGATGAACAGCATTTTGGTTTATGTATCATACATGTAGAGCAAATTAGCTTTCTTGATTTTTCAAGAAAAAAAAGTGATCTTTTTTGAAAACCAGACTCTGCTGCAAAAATTGACCTTTCAGTCTACAAACATACCATTTAATTTACAAGAGAAGTAAACCCTTTGGAATTGTATTTACCCAGTTACTTTAATAAAGGTTAGGCTTTTCCAAAACAATTGTAAATGTGGCATTTAGCTTCTCATATTTTCTGAAGCATTACTTGAATCTTGGGACTCAAAAGAAACAACCAAGAAAATAATAATAAAGCAATATTGGGACTGTCCCCAGAGTGAAACAAAATGCACAGTCTACAGATTAAAATCACAGATTTGGAATTTTACATGTAGAAGTCTTGCTAGCCTCACTAGGTTTCAGAAAATATCCTTAACATCTCCTTTGGGGAAAAGATGGTCAACACATTCATCAATTCATTCATAAGGCAAAGCTTATTAGTGACATGCACTGGTATTAGTTACTGAAAGCTGATGATTATTAAAATACAGAAGCACCATTGGGTAATGAAAAATACAGTAATTAAAATCCAAGAAGTGAAATCTCACATTAAGATTCAAAAGAGCTTTATTTTCTCATTGTTCTATATAAAAGAAGTCAAATGTGAGAGATTCTAACAAAAACCATTGTATTTTAAAGTACACAGCTTTTACTATTTTCACAAACACTTATACTAATGACCTCTTACAAAATGAGTTAACTTCTATGTTACTGCACGGGATTCAGAAAGTCAAAGTATAACAAAATCTGTTCAAGAACACAGATTATGTTAGAGACAGAGAAAGCAGAGTTCTGATCTTGGCTCTGTTACTTTCTAGTTATGTGATCTTTTAGACAAGCCACTTAACCTCTCTGAGATTCAGTTGCTTTGTTTCTAAAATGAAGATAGAAAGCACTTATCCTGACAGGTTGCTGAGGAAGTGATATAAACAATATTAAGTAGGTAAATGTTAGGGTAATATTTAGTTACCATAATTTTACAAAGTAAATCAAATCTGTGTGGATGAACTAAGTAAAAAGAATTTGGAGTTGGTGAGATGGCTCAGCACTCATATGAAATCTGGATGCAATGATGTGTGTCTGTAACTCAGGCACTGGCAGTATGCCAGGGACAAGCAGATACTAAGGGCTGGCTGACCAGCCACTCTAGCCCTAAATGGCCAGCCCCAAGTTCAGCAAGAGATTCTTCCCCCACCCCCCAAAAAAATTAAAAAGAAAAAGAAAAGAGAAATAGGGGGGGCTGGGCTAGAGAGATGGTTCAGTGGTTAAGAGCACTGGCTGCTTTTGCAGAGGACCTGTGTTTGAATTCCAGCACCCACATGGTGGCTAACAACCATCCATAACTCCAGTGCCAGGGCATGTGTCGCCCTCTTCTGTCCTCGCAGGCATTGCATCACACAGGTACACTTAAATACATCCAGGGAATATACTCATACACATAAAATAAAAATAAGTAAAAAATAAATAAATAAATAAATAATAAATAAGGTATTGAACTACAGAAAAGACACCCAACCTCAACTTCTCCTCCACAAGCACACTGATAGGCACATGCACACACACTCACACACTCATGCAACACGAAAAGAGTTCAAGCATTTGAAATGTACAAATAAAAGAACCTGAGTGTATCATCATATGAACTCTGTTAATATGAAAGTTTCTTTCCTCTCTGACCAAAAAAAACACTGCTTTAAAATTTCAGGAGAGAGGTTTCAATGCTTGGCATCCATTAAGAACAAAATGACAAGAAATCACAACTGCATGGTTCCCAAAAGTTACTTGCTGGAATGCCTAGAGGATGCTCACTCAAGGTCACTGCCTAAATTTGGTAAACTTCCTTCATTTCTGGGAAGACATCAGCATTATATAATTTACATCAGAATACAAAGCTGTCTCAGACCTATTTTGGAATTGTCTTACCTTATAAATAGGTTATTTCAGACGAAGGTATTTCACGCTGGGTTGTCTGCCTTATTAAGATATACATGGTTGAAAACTAAATATGAGACCTACCTAATGATACCAAGTCTTTTTTTGTTGTGCTGCTAATAAAACCGAGGACCTTGTGCATAACAAGCAACTTCTCTTCTGCCAAGTCACATCCTGAACCACTAGAATGTCTCTCTGTATTCTCAAATTCTTTGAGTTAGCAAAGTGTCAGCCTTTCTGTCAGATTCACGATCACCAACCTCCTAGGCCAGATCAAACCACTGGCATTGCTAGATTCTTTGAGTATATGGCCTTCCTTTTACCTCATGGCTTCAGATGACCTTTTGGACTTCATGCCATTTCTCTATATTATAGAATCTGTCAAACTCTCCTATTCGACTATATATAAAACATATAAGTGTTTCCTGGCCAGGCCAGTTCCAAGTTCTGATAGGCCTTAGTTTCTTCTATATTCCTATGACTTAAATTACTGTAATTTCAGAACACTTCCAAGCCCTTTCAGGAAAAAAAAAGTGAGGTAACAAATGTATTGTGTGAATGGGAGTGGGTTGGTAGACATACATTTAGTCATCAAAGAAAACATATTAAAGAAGGAGGTGGAAATCTTGACCTACTAGGAATTAACCAGAGATTTGAATAGCTCATATATTACTGTCATATTAATGATAATCTTATCATGATTTACTGGTATTAAGACAGGCAAGCTTTGGAGACTTCCTGAGAGTGTCTGACTCATCTGACTCGGACATCCAAGGAGTGAACTTTCGAAATCTTGCCATGCCCATCCCCCAGATTTGGCACAATGTGTAGTCCCTCCCATTGTCCAAGCTCCAGTCTCCCCTACTGGCTAGTAGGGGCCCAGGCCTTTGCAAACTGCCTCAGACTACCTGACTTGGCCTCCAGGGTGAACTTATCAAATTGCACAGTGCCTATCCTCCTGTTTGGGGACCATTGCAGTCCCTCCCATTGCTCCAGGGCTTTGGCTTCCTGGCAGACTAGTAAGGACCAGAACTTCCATCTCCCAACTCCTCTCCTTATACATTGTCATTATTCATCTGAGACTTCTGTAGTACTTCTAACTACCCAGGGCCACGTTGCCCTTCTGGAGAGCTCATGAGTAACTTGACTAGAGCCATATGATCTCTCCAATATAAAATAAAATTGAGAACCTGAACCTTAGGCCAACCAGCTTTTCATACCCAATTAGAAGGCAACCAAGGTACATTGATACCACAGAGTCAGACTTCATCTCAACAAAGGAAGGCTTGAATACAAGAATCACAAGCAATGAAAGAAATTCACATGCCAAAACAATAAAATAGTAATATGAAAAACCGAAATAATATTCTCCCAGCAAAACCCACCAGTCATATAGACGAGTTCTACAATGAGAACCCCCTACAGAAAAACCAGGACACATAATTTAAAAGACCAATCATAAACATAGTCAAAGTATTCAAAAATTTTAAAGAATACACAGATAAACTTTTCAGAGAACTAAAAGAAGATAGGGACAAACTTCTGACTGAATTCACAAAAGAGATAGAAATACTGATGAAAAATGCTGACTGAAATGAAGAAGGAAGAGAAAAACTCAATAAGCCTATTTGAAACAACAGGAGAATGTCTCGCCATTAAGTGAATGAAATGGAAAACAGAATATCAAGATTGGATGAGGAACTTGAAGAATTGGACCACTCAAACAAAGGATATGAAAAATTAACAAAAAACAGAAATGGAATAGGCAGGAAATGTGGGACACCCTGAAAAGTCCAAATGTATGCATCATAGGCATACAGGAAGGAGAAGAATCTCAGGCCAATGGTACTGATCAGATCTTCAACAGGATTATAGAAGACAATTTCCCAAAATCAAGGAAGTACAAGAAGTGCAGAAAACACCAAATACAACCAGGAAAGAAACCACTCCACACTACATATCATAGTAAAAACACTAAATTACAGAACAAGAGAGAATACTGAAAGCTGCAAGAGGAAAACAGTTCACATATAAAGGAAATACATCAGAATTACAGATGACTTCTCAGGGCAAACTATGAAAGTCAGAGGAGTCTGAACCAAAGTATTCCCAGATCTAAATGACCATAGACAGCAACCCTGTATACTTTACCCAGCCAAAATAGTCTATTATATTTTAATGGGAAACAAAAATATTCCATGACACAAATACATTGAAAGAATTCATTTCCACCAAACCAGCCCTTCAGAGAATACTTGAAACTATGCAAAGCACTGAAGAATGGAATGGCTATTCCCAAGAGGCAAGAGAAAGAAACTAAGTGAAGGTATCACTGTGGAAACACAAAGTTAGACCAAGAATTTAAACAGAAATTAAAATGACAGTATCCAATACATATTTCTATAATAACTTTAAATATCAATGGCCTGAACTCCCCAGGCAAAAGACACAGGATAGTTGAATGAATTAAAAAACAAAATCCATGTTTTGATTGTCTTCAAGAAACTCATCTCATCTTCAATGATAGGCACTACCTTAAGGTGAAAGGATGGAAAAGAATATTCCAAGAAAATGGCACTAAGAAACAATCAGGAGTTGCAATTCCAATACCCGATAAAATAAATTTCAAATTAAACTAATCAGAAGTGATAAAGAGAGTCACTTAATTCTGATCAAAGGAATACTTGCCCAAGAAGATACTGAAATCATGAACATATTTGCACCAAACTCTGGTGCACTGAATTTCATAAAAACAGTACTATAGGTCTTTAAGACACAGATTAACTGTTTAACCCCAACTCAGTAATAGTAGAGGACTTCAGTACCCCATTATCTCTAATAGACACATCAGCAGAACAAAGAATAAATATAGAGAAATCTGAATTAACAGACACCATACATCAAATAGACCTAACAGATAGATATGGAATATTCCACCCAAGCACCAAAGAATACACTTTTTATTCATAACCCATGGAATTTTCTCTAAAATTGACCACATACTGGGGCACAATAAAAACCTCAACCAGCACAAAAATTGAAATATTTCCATGTATTCTATAAAACCACAACACAATAAAGCTTAAAATCAACACCTGAAGAAATTCTAGTAACTGCATGAACTTAGGGAGATTCAACAACACACTCCTGGATGATGACTAGGTCAAAGAAGAAAGATATAGCTTTATTCCTGGAACTAAATGAAAAGGATATTACAACACAACAAAACCTCTGGGATACTTTAAAAAGCACAATTAGGGAAGTTAACAGTTCTAAGCGCCTACATTAAAAAATCAGAAAGAGCACAAATAAATTACTTAACATTGCAACTCCAGACTCTGGAAAGGCAAGAACAAATGAAACCCCAACCCAGCAGATGAGAAGAAATAACAAACAACCAGAGCAGAAATTAATGAAATAGAAACAAATAAAACAATATAAAGAATCAGTGAACCTAAGACCTGGTTCTTTGAAAAGATAAATAAAATAGACAGACTCTTAGCCCAGCTAACTAAAAGAAAGAAAGAGCAAATTCAAATCAACAAAATCAGAAATGAAAGAGGAAGCATCACAACAGATACCAAAAAGTTTAAGAACATTATATAAGGGAATACTTTATTTTTTAGTTATTTATTTAACAACAACATAATTAGAAGAAGCATTTCATTACAACAGCATTTACACATTCAATCACAATTTACAGAGGAAGATGCATCTCTTTCAAAATTGGCTATGAATTTTTAGGTTTACAGTTGAATTAATACAGTTATACAATATTGTACTCAGTATAAACCCTGTAAGACATAAAATTGAATGAGGTTTTAACCTTTAAAAAAGATCTCCATTTCATTATGAAAATACAGTTTCATACAAAAAAATTCACTTTTAATGCAATTAACACTAAGATGTTTGCAGATGTGTTTCTAATCTCTATATATCTGATTATTACTAGTCACAGCCGGTTACTTTCTGAGATCCTTGGCATCTGAGCACAGATATAAAGTCATCAAGTAGATTTCAATGGTAATGTTTTTCACATCTACAAATTATTAAGGAGGAAGTTTTTATGCTTTGAAGAATTATTTTTTCAATTTTTTAAATTTAATAACCACATGATTAGAAAAAGCATTTCATCATTTCATTACAGCCTTAACATATTCAGTAACACATTCCAGAGCAAGGATACATCTCTTTCAAAAGTGGCTGTAAATTTTTAAGTTCACAATTGAATTAATACAGTTACACAATATTGAACTCAGTATAAACTCTGTAATACATAACATTGAATGAGTTTTTACCCTTTAAAGAAGATCTCCATTTCATTTTAAAATATGCTGTTTCCTGCATTTTTAATGCTACTAACACTTAGATGTTTGCACATGTATCCTTAATCTCTATGTACCTGATGATTACTAGTCACAGTCAGTTACCCTTGGATCCTTAGTACCTGAGTAAGGATATAACGTCATCAGGTAGATTTCACTGGTAATATTTATCACCTCTACTATTTAATATGAAGTAAATTTTTATGCTTCCTCCTCAAATATGTCTTTTTTTAAATTTGTTGATTTTTTGTGTATTTAATACAGAACATCCCACACAATCTTATTCACCTACATACCCACTTCCCAAATGGCACCCTCCCCTCTCCCACACACTGGAGCCCATGTACTCTGTCATCCCTGATACTGTCCACTGTGTTGTCGACACCCGCAGCCATTCTCTAGTGCTTGTCCGTCTGCTAAATCTAGTCAGCCTATCTAAAGAGCCTTGTTTTAGGAAGATCAGCTGTTCCTCATCTAGCAGTAATCAGTTGTCCATATTCCTTTAGATAAGATTGGGGTCTGCTGTTCAATTTCCCAGTTCTATGCTGGATTATTGTCTGGGAGTCTCTTGTGCCACCCTGGCCAAAAACTCAAAGGAAGGTATCTCCTGTCTGGCATTGTTTCTCATGATGTAGCTCTTAGCTATACATATAGACTCTTAAAAAATTATTTTGACCCCATTAATCTTTGGTTATACTTTCCTTTTGGGTGTTCAAGACCCTACAGTTGGCCCAGATAAAATAAATTTTTACTCTTAAGGTCATTTGAGGATATGTTCCTCAGGCATCACATGGGCTTGGGAAGAGCCCCTGGCTCATTTCTTTTACCAGTTCCACCTATGTGAAGATAAGTTAAAGGTCCTGCTCGACCATGGTTGGCTTTGCTTGGAAGCATGGAGGAAGTGATTCCTCTGTGTTGACCCTCCTCTTTGTAGACTGGACACTTGTTCAAGTCCATCTGGTGGGGTCTCCTTGGCCTCCTTGATCAAGAGGACAGGTGACCCACCACCATTATAGGACATTTTGAGATATGCTCATAGTCCCCTGGAACTAGTCGACCTAGGAGAGCAAGGAGCAAAAACTGTCCTTTATGTCCCTCTGACCAAATTAGTATAGGTCTCAAAGTGTGTCTGTTAAACATCCAAGGAGGTTAGTTCTACCAGTCTGGTACTTTTAATTCCCATATGCCATGTAGACAGAGCTTGGGCAAAGACCAATGCTCTCAGATAAACCTTGTCTAGACATGTATTACATTCTTTGAAGTAACTCAGACACAGGAAAAAAAAAAAACGAAGTATGTTCTCCCTCATATGTGGATCCTAGCACCAAATCCTTATAAGTGAATATGAATCCAGACATAACTACAGGAACTAGGATAATAAAGAGGAATCAGGGAAGAAAAGGAAAAGAAAGAATCTGAAAAAGAAGAACAGTAGAAAACAGGTGTTAACAATGAAGATATGGATAATAATGGGGTTATTTTAAGGGGAGGTGGAGGGAAGGTTATACAAGGAACCTAGGGGATAAAAGGAAAGAAGGAGCTCAAGAGAGGTGGGACCATAGGAGAAGGGTATTATTAAAGGAGAAATGGGAAAAACGGGGGCACCTTAAATACGGAAACCATGGTGGAAGGGTTAGACAATGTGAGAGATAAATAATGCCTAGCTAGTTTTAGAAAACCAGAGGGAACCATATTAGGCCAACAACCTACTGACAAATTATACATACAACCAGATCAAGAGAATACTTTAAAATCCTATACTCTTTTTAAATTTAAAAACTTAAAAGAAATGAATGAATATCTAAATTCATGGGACCCACCAAAACTAAAGTCAGAAGAGATCAACATTTTAAACAGGCCTATAACAAATAAGGAAATTGAAATATTAATACCAAGCCTCCCAACTAAAAAATGCCCAGGTCCAGATGGAGTCACATCAGAATTTTATCAGACAAAGAAGATCTACAACCAATACTACTAAATTATTCAAAAAGACAGAAATAGAGGGAGAACACACAAACTCCTTCTACAAAACCAGGTAAAGACACAACCAGAAAAGAAAACTATACACCCATATCCGTAATGAACATAGGATGCAAAATTCTCAACAAAATACTTGCAAACCATACAAACATACATCCAAAATCATCCACCATGATCAAGTCAGCTTAATCTAGAGATTCAGGGATGATTCAATATATGTATGTCAAAAATCACATAAAATGGACTTAATGACAGAAATCACATGGTTTTCTCAACAGATGTAGAAAAAGCCTTTTGTAATATCCAATGTACAGTTATGCTTGAAGCCTAGAGGAAATTGGATTAGATAGAACATACCTCAACATAATTAAACCTATACAAAACAAACCCACAGTTAACATCATTCTAAATGGAGACAAACTGGAAGCATTCCCATTAAAATCAGGAACCAGACAAGGCTGTACAGTATCCCCACGTCTTTGCAACATAGTGCTTGAAAGTCTTATTAGAGCATGTGCTGGATAGCTTTAGTGTCAACTTGACACACTTGGGTTGAGGGAGCCTCAATCGGGGAATTGCCTCTATTGGACTGGCCTGTGGCCAGCTCCTGATTCCGGGTTCCTGCCCTGAGTTCCTACCTTGGGTTCCCTGATGAACTGTGACCCAGGAGATGTAAGCTGAATAAACGCTTTCCTCCCCAAGTTGGTAGTGGTCAGAGTGTTTTGTCACAGCAATGGAGAAACAAACTAGGACAGAGATTGGTACCAGAGAGTGGGATACTGCTGTGACAGACCTGACCTTGGTGTTTTGGGGAGGACTGTTGAAGTATTTGGAACTTTGGGCTGGAAAGCCATTGCGTGCTCAGAGTTTGTGGCAGTGGAGCTTGGAACAGTTATGCTGAAAGAGTTGTAGATGATGGAGGCCTGGCTTGTGAAGCTTCAAAGGGAAGCAGAGACCATCAGGGCTGTTTGCATGAGATCTTAGATTGAGAATCTGTGGATTCTGGTCATCTGGGGCAGAAGAATCAGCTGTGATTAAGAAGAGACCAGAACCTGAAGTAAAACCTTTGCTTTACTGGGACAATTGATGCTAGTTAGCTGGGGCTGAAAAATCAGCAGTAAGTAACAAGAGACCATGCATCACTGTGGTGGAGTCTTCTGGGAGGTATTTCCTCAGGGTCAGCACACAGAGGGAACCTGCACCTCTATTTCAAGCTGGAAGCAGGACTTGCTAATGTGTAAGAGTCTCCTGCATGGTACTGGTGTTGAAAGCATGAAGGGGTCATAGACAGCAGCTGAGGCTTGGCACTCTGAGAGGCCACAACAGGCCATAGGTGAAAGTGCAGCTTCAGTTGCAGTGAAGACCCCAAGACAGAAGGGGTCATGGAGAGAAACTGAGGCTTTGCACCCCAAGAGGCAAGAAGAGGCCATTGGTGAAGGTGTAGCCTCAGTTTCAGTGGTGACACCAGCATTTTGGAGATGCAGGGACCATGGGACGACCACCAAGGACAGTGGCAGGTGTGGAATGGAGCCCACCTGGGTCTGCGAGACGAGCTGAGCATGCTGTGGATGGCAGAGTCAGAGCATTGGAGCTGCCAGTACCCTTTGGAGCCAGAAGATCATGAGTGAATCCCAGATGTCTAGCCTTGAGCTACTTTGCTGGACTTTGGTTTTGCTTAGGTGTGCCCGATTCTTCCCTTTGAAATAAGACAGTACTTGTTTTGGATTTTACAGAAGCCCACCCACAGTTGAGACTTTTAAAAGAGATTATGGACTTTTAAGTGTTTGGATTTTTTTAAGGACTGTGGGGTTTTTAAGGTTGTACTGTCTTATGTTGTGATATTAATGTTAGCATCATAGCTTGGGGACAAGAATTGGAAAACTTATGGTTTAATAGTGATGTTTTTGTGTGTCAAGTTGATAAAGGGTCATTTGTGCTTGATAGCTTTAGTGTCAACTTAACACACCTGGGTTGAGGGAGCCTCAATCAGGGAATTGCCTCTATTGGACTGGCCTGTGGCCAAGTCTGAAGGGCATCTTCTTGATGCGTGATGTGGGAGGGCCCAGCCCACTGTGGGTGGTGCCACCCCTGGGCAGGTGGGCCTGTGTTGCATAAGAAAGCAGGCTGAGCAGGGGCTGAGGGAGCAAGCCAGTAAGCAGCATTCCTCCATGGCCTGTGCTCCAGCTCCTGCTTCCGGGTTCCTGCCATGAGTTCCTACCTTGGGCTCCCTGATGAACTACAACCTGGGAGATGTAAGCTGAATAAACCCTTTCCTCCCCAAGTTGGTAGTGGTCAGAGTGTTTTGTCACAGCAATGGAGAAACAAACTAGGACAGAGCAGTAAAACAAAATTCACAGGGTTGGAGCTATAGCTCAGTAGCAGAGCATTTACCTAATGTGTGTAAGACCCTATTGGGGTCTTTCCCAGCACCACACAATCCAAATACCACAATCATAGTTTACAGAATGTAGATCTGAAAGCCAGATGCTTCCTTTCTCTGGCCTGCACAACATTGTTCTCAATTTCATATGTCAGCGGTCCTAAACTAGATGGATACTCCAGTTTGCAGTTCCTACAGTTTTCTATTATAAAGCTAACCCATTACCAAAACCATTATCCATTAAACCACTGATTACTTTACTTCATCAGGGCTTGGTACTGGCTATCTATTTATTGTTGGTTTACTCTGACTCAGTCCTTATAGCAACTCAATCTTCCCTTCACATTCTCCTTCACCTTTCAGTGTACATGTCTTTCATTCACGCTTTATCATATTTTGTTGGTAATATCTCTGTAGCTACTCAAATTTTATAACTGACTCTCCCTTGTGTGGGTATATATGTCTCTGAACCATACCTATTAATAAATAAATTCTCCTAGTATTAACCCCATTTAAATATGTGTCCTCTTTCTTGTGAGAACATGTAACTCTAAAATAAAGACCTAACAAAATATACAAATGCTCCAATGATATTTATGAATGAATGAATGATCCTTCTACTAATAGTTTCCTCACATGAATCAGAAATTCCTTACCATTTATTCACAGTTCTACTGATATGTATTTGCCTTGAATGCCTCAGTAGAATACAGACTTCTTGAGGACAAAGGATAGATTGGGTAAGGCCAATGCCTGGTAATAAATCTACATGTTAAGGTAGGGTAGAGAGTTCAGAGTTGTACTCTGCTTCCAGTAATGAAAAGAATGGGAGAGGTTAATCCAAACTGCCAGGCAAAGCAGAACTTTTAAAGGATAAATAATAGGTACTAAGTAGTAGTCCAGATAATCGATTGGTATCAGTGCCCAAGACACTATTTGTGGTTTAGACTTTTTATTCATTAACTGTTCATTAATTTGTTCAATTGCTCACTTATTAAACAAACTTCACTGGAGTACATGAAAAGTCTTATGGTGAGTCCTTGGGAAATTGAGATAACTGGGATATAATTCCTACCTCAGAATATTCACAACGAAAAATACAAAGAAATTCCAAGAAAAAGTGGTATTTGGATAGCCTCTAAAGCTGACTAGCAGCCAACAGGACCCAGATGCTGAGCTGGAATTCAGGCAGTATCCACAGTATGATGGGAGGAACTATAGCACTAACAAAATCAAGGTCTTAGAGGATGAATATGTTGGGCAGCGACCAACATAATGTTTCAAGCACAGGGAATAAAACAATAATCAGAGCCAAGATGCAAAGTAAGGACTGGCTCTTAGAATAAAAAAGTTGGCTAATTATCAGAATGGGAGGGAAAGGTCAGTGCCAACCTGGCAATAAGGGGAATTGAAGATGAATAGGAGACTATTGTTCTAGAACTGCTGAAAGCCTCTGGCAGGAATATATCCTAGAGTCAAAATGAACTGCTAATGTTGCTGATAGAAGACTAGGGAAGGAAGGGAATCCTACATAAAAAAGGGATGCTAAGGCTTACCAATTATCATGAAATCCTTCTAAATGGACAAATGACTAGCAACTGAATGAACAAATGACTAGTAACCTACCACTCAGAGGCATATAAGAATAAATGAGTCAGCACTGCTTCTGGGCCTGGCCCCACACTCACCTACCTCTGCTTCTCTGGGTGTGCACCACCCACCACAAGATTCTCCCACCCACAGGCCTCTCTCCAGGGTAAGTCCATCCAGCCCTCGGCACCTTCACTCCCCCACCCCCATTCACCCTCCCATCTCCCCCGCCCTTCTCTCCACAGAGTTTGGGGCCTACCCCATTCCTTGTCTTGGGGCCCCAGACACCTGGGAAACCAATACTTCTTCCTGACCCCTTTCATCCAAACCAACATAGTGCCTTCTCTGGGCCCCAGGAGGACTGCTTCTGGACCTGGCCTTGCCCACAACTCCCCCTGCTTCCCTGGGTCTGCACCACCTGCCATCCTCTTTGTGGGACTTGGGAGCTGACCTTTCCTTTCCCTGATCCTTTGCATCCAGACCAACCCAGCTCCTCAGTGCAGTCCCCAGGAGTCCTTGGGACCTCTTCCCCGCCCCATCTGCCTTTGTATCCCTGGGTGGCATGGCGACCAACTGACCTAGACCAGGATCTTTTCTGGGCTAGGATCCCAGGCCAGTCCAACTTCCAAATTCCTGAGGCCAAAATCGGTCCTGGAGAGATCCAGATCTTAGGAGAAAGCCTGAAGTCATCTGACACTCATCTGAATTGGGCCTCTGTGGGAACTCCTGAAGACAAAATCAGTCTGGCGGCTCCAATATAAAATCAAGAGCAAGAACTGGAAGCTTAGACAAACAAGCTTTTCATGCCCAAAAAGTAAACCACAAAGACAGGTAAAGTTCACATAAAGAAGTAGACCCAAACTTAAAGGCCTGAATCTCACACAAGAATCAGAAACTACAAAAGAAATTCACATGCCAAAATCACAGAGAAAAAAATAACATGAAAAACCAAATACCATATCCCCACCAAACACCAATAGTCCTCTAGAGGAGTACAATGAGAACCCCCTAGAGATAATGCAGGACATGGAACTCAAAGGAGCAGTTATTAACTTGATAAAAGAATTCAGTGAATTTAAAGAACACACAAACAAAGATATCAAAGAACAGAAGGAAGATAAGGATAAACTGAATGAATTCTGAAAAGAGTTAGAAATATTGAAGAATACTCAGGCTGAAATGAAGAAGGAAGTGAAACACTCAGTAAGCCAATTAGAAACAACAGGAGAAAGCCTCAACAACAGGATGAATGAAATGGAAAACAGAGTATCAAGACTAGAAGATAAAGTGGATGAACTAGACCACTCAAGCAAAGATTATGAAAAATTTAAGAAAACACAAGAATGGAATATGCAAGAATTGTGTGACACATAAAAAGACCAAACTTACAAATCATAGGCATACAGGAAGGAGAAGAATCCCAAGATCATGGTATAGACCAGATCTTCAACAGAATCATGGAGAAAAATTCCCAAAATTAAAGAAAGATATGCCCATACAAATACAAGAAGCATATAGAACACCAAACAGACAGGACCAGAAAAGAAACTCTCCACGGCACATCATAGTAAAAACACTACACGTACAAAACAAAGAGACAATTCTGAAAGCTGCAAAAGAGAAACAAGTCACATATAAAGGAAAACCCATTAGGATTACAGCTGACTTTTCAGTGCAAACTATGAAAG
>NW_008339433.1:6152992-6158127 GCF_000622305.1 Nannospalax galili | reverse complement strand
CTCATCTTTTTGTTCTCTGCAAGAAACTCATCTCAATTTCAAGGACAGGCACTACCTTAAAGTGAAAGGATGGAAAAAAAATATACCAAGCAAATTCTACTAAGAAAAAAGCAGGCATTGCAATTATAATATCTGATAAAACTGACTTTAAACTAAAACTAATCAGAAGAGACAAAGAGGGCCACTTCATTCTGATCAAAGGAACAATAAATCAAGAAGATATTAGAATCATGAAAATATAGTCACCAAACTCTGCTGCACCTAATTCATAAAAACAATACTATAGGGCTTTAAGACCCAGATTAATCCCAACTCATTAATAGTAAGGGACGTCAGTACCCCAATGTCTCCATTAGTTAGGTCAACAGGGCAGAGAGTTAACACAGAGACATCTGAATTAAACAATACCATATATCAAATGGACTTAACAGACATCTACGGAGTACTCCACCCAGGCACCAAAGGACATACTTTCTGCTCAGCACCCCCATGGAACCTTCTCCAAAACTGATCAAATACTGGGGCACAAAACAGACCTCAACAAATACAAAAAGATTGAAATAATTCCATGCATTCTATCAAACCACAATGCAATAAAGCTTACAATCAACACCCGAAGGAGCCCTAACCACCACATGAACACATGAAGATTAAATAACACACTCATGAATGATGAATGAGTCAAAAGAGAAATTAAGAAAGAAATAAAAGTATTCCTGGAATTAAATGAAAAGGACAATACAACACGACAAAACCTCTGGGACACGCTGAAAGCAGTCCTTAGAGGGAAGTTTATAGCTCTAAGTGCCTACATCAAAAAATCAGAAAGAACACAAATAAATGAGTTAACAGTACAACTGAACACACTTGAAAAGAAACAGCAAACGAAACCCAAACCCAGCCGACAAGAAGAAATAAGAAAAATCAGGGCAGAAATTAATGAAATTGAAACAGAAAACAATACAAAGAATCAACAACTCCGAGAGCTGGTTCTTGAAAAGATAAACAAGATCAACAGACCACTAGCCCAGTTGACCAAAAGGAAGAAAGAGTACCTCCAAATCTACAAAATCAGAGATGAAAGGGGAAACATCACAACAGACACCAGAAAGATACAGAACATTATAAGGGAATACTTTAAAAACCTATATGCTACAGGAGGGCCGCCTAAGCTGCTGCCTCATCCCATGACGGGTGTATGATTTGGGGGGGATCCCTTCCGACCTAAGACAGGCGCAGTCACCCGGGCAGGGACCCAAGGGTCCCCCACTGCTCTGCCTCACCTCCCCAAAAGTACCAAGAGCAAAAAACAGTGAGGAAATCTTCAAAAATCCTCATGGGAGGAGTCTGGTTATTTGTTCTAATAAATAAAAAAGGGAGGAGATGTTGGGAGCCAAAAGGCCAGAAGAGAAACATCTTTATGGCTTTGAGAGAAAGACAGCTTTATGGTTTCCTGTAAATCTTTATGGCCTTGAGAAAAAACAGCTTAATGGTTTTCTGTAAGTTTCTATAAGATAGCACTTAGTTAAAGAATGTAGAAAAACAACTTTGTGACCCAGGCTAAGTCAGCCTTGAGAAATGTTTTATGCTCACCATAACAGTTAGCAGATGTTCCTTTAGGATAAGAAATGCCCCTTGAATAACCCTCCCTAGCTATAGCATCCAACAACACCAATTAGTGTCTGCCCAGCACTTTCCTTCTCCTCACCTCCCCCCCTCTCTTTCCACTACCAGTATATATATCTGCTGCTTTCAAATAAAATTTTGGAGCTTGATCAGAACACTGTCTTGCTCCCTTTCTTCGTGTTCCTTGTTTGTCATTCTTTCTAGGACCCCCACTCGTCGTGCCACTGTAGAAGTGTCCTGCGGGTCGGGACACAGAAGGAAATTTAAAGGAGTAAAAATTGAAAAGAAGAGATCAAATTATCCCTTTTTGCAGATGATGTTATATTATATCTAAGGGACGCCAAAAATTCCAACTGAAAACTCCTAGAAATTATTAACACATTCAGTAAAGTGGCAGGTTACAAAATTAACCTACAAAAGTCAATACCCTTTCTATACACCAATAACAAGCAATGAGAGAAAGAGCACATGGAAAGACTCCCATTCACAATGGACACAGAAAAAAAAAATATCTTGGAGTAAACCTGACCAAAGACATTAAAGAGCTCTACAATGAAAATTTTAAATCTTTAAAGAAAGAAATTGAGGAAGACATCAGAAGATGGAAGGACCTCCCATGCTCATGGATTGGAAGAATTAATATTGTGAAAATGACCATCCTACCAAAACTCATACATAGATTCAATGCAATGCCAATCAAAATCCCCATGACATTTTTCACAGAATTTGAGAAAACTATCCTAAGTTTCATATGGAAGCACAAAAGACCATGGATAGCAAAAAAACAAACAAACAAACAAACAAAAAAAAAAAACCTGAGCACTAAGAGCAATGCCGGGGAGATTACTATACCAGATTTCAAGCTGTATTACAGAGCTATAGTCATAAAAACAACATGGTACTGGCACAAAAACAGACCCATAGACCAACGGAACAAAATTGAAGACCGAAATATGAGTAAATACAATTTCAGCCACCCGATTTTTGACAAAGGGACCAAGAACATTAACTGGAGGAAAGACAGCATGTTCAGCAAATGGTGCTGTCAAAACTGGATCTCCACTTCTAGAAGAATGAAACTAAACCCCTATCTTTCACCCTGCACAAAAGTCAATTCCAAATGGCTCAAAGACCTCAATGTAAAGCCTGAAACTCTGAAACTCTTAGAAGAAAACATTGGTAATAACCTATAAGATATAGGTGTAGGAAAAGATTTTCTAAACCGGACATCAATTGCCAAGGAAACAAGGGCAATAATTAATGAATGGGACCTCATTAAAATAAAAAGCTTCTGTACATCAGAGACAACCAAGGAAAAAAACAGAAAACCCACAGAATGGGAGAAAATCTCACCAGCGACACATCCGGCAGAGGTTTAATAACCAGAATTTATAACGAACTAAAGAAACAGAGAACCAGACAGGAATCAACCCAATTAAAAGATGGACTAAGGATCTGAACAGAGAGTTCTCAAAAGAAGAAGTAAAGATGGCCATGAAACATCTTAAAAGACGTTCAGCATCACTAATAATTAGGGAAATGCAAATTAAAACTACTTTAAGATTTCACCTTACCCCAGTCAGACTGGCTAAGATCAAGAAAACAAATGATACCAAATGTTGGAGAGGATGTGGGGAAAGGGGAACACTCATCCACTGCTGGTGGGGCTGCAAACTGGTTCAACCCCTATGGAAAGCAGTGTGAAGAACTCTTAAAAAACTACAAATGAACCTACCATTTGACCCAGTTATACCACTCCTTGGCATATACCCAAAAACTCATCCTATTGCAGAGACACTTGTACATCCATATTTGTTGCTGCTCTTTTCACAATGAAATTTGCAGGTAAATGGATGGAACTAGAAACTGTTATACTAAGTGAAGTAACCCAGAATCAGAAAAAAAAATCGACATATATTCTCCTTCATATGTGGATCTTAGAACCAGACTCTGATAAATAAGTATGCAATCAGACATAACTACAGGAATCAGGATAATGGAAAGGAAACAGGGAGGTAAAGGAAAAGAAAGAACCTGAAAGAGAAAAACGGTAGGAAACAGGTCTTAATAAGGGAGATATGGATAAAAATTTGGGTTAGTTTAAGGGAGGGGGGAGGGAAGGGTATACAAGGAACCTAGGGGATAAAGGGAAAGAAGGAGCTCAAGAGAGGTAGGACCACAGGAGAAGGGTATTATTATAGGAGAAAGGGGGGCAATGGGGGTGCCTTAAGAGGGAAAACCATTATGGAGGGGTGAGACAATGTGAGAGATAAACAATGCCTAGCTAGCTTTGAAAACCAGAGGGAACCATATTACTCCTACAACCTACTGACAAATTATACATAGCAGACCAAGAAATATATGTCTAGGTAAGGTTTATCTGAGAACAACTAGTCTTTGCCTAAGATTTATCTACATGACACACAGTAATTAAAAATACCAAACTCATGGAAATAATCTTCTTGGGTATTTCACAGACATACTTTGAGGTCTATAATTATTTGGTCAGAGGGACATAAAGGACACTTTTTGCTCCTTGCCCTCCTAGGTTGACTAGTTCCAGGGGACTAGGAGCATCTCTCAAAACGTTCTATAATGGTGGTGTGTCACCTGTCCTCTTGATCAAGGAGGCCGAGGAGACCCCAGCAGATGGTCTTGAAACAGTGAACAGTCTAGAAACAGGAGGGTCAACATAGAGGAATCATTTCCTCCATGCTTCCAAGCAAAGCCAACCATGGTCAAGTAGGACCTTTGACTTATCTTCACATAGGTGGAAATGGTAAAAGAAAGGAGCCAGGGGCTCCTCCCAAGCCCATGTGATCCCTGAGGAACAGATCCTCAAATGACCTTAAGAGTAAAAATAAGTCGTTTTATCTGGGCCAACTGTGTGGCCTTAAACACCCAAAAGGAAATTATAACCAAAGATTAAAAGGGCCAATATAATTTCATAAGAGACCATATGCGTAGCAAAAGGCTACATAGCAAGCAACAATGACAGACAGGCGATACCTCCTTCTGAGTTGTTGGCAAGGGTGGCCAAAGGGATTCCCAGATAGTAACCCAGCAGAGAACTGAAAATGAACAGCAGACCCCAATCTTATCTAAAGGAATATTGACAACTGATTGCTGCTAGATGAGGAATAGCTGACCCTCCTAAAACAAAGACCTCTAGATAAGCTGACTAGATTCACCAGAAGGACAAGTAGTGGGGAATGGCTGGGGGTGCTAACAACACAGCAGACAGTAGCAGGGATATCAGAGTATAAGGGCTCTAGTGGGGGGGGGCAGGCTATGGGAGGGTGCTACCTGGGAAATGGGTCTATTAAAAAAAATTTCAAAGCATAAAAATTTGCTCCTCAGTAACTAGTAGATGTGAAAAACATTACCATTTAAATCTACCTGATGACTTTATATCCATGCTCAGATGCTAAGGAGCTCAGAAAATAACTGACCGTAACTAGTAATAATCAGATATACAGAGATTTGAAATGCATGTGCAAACATCTTAC
>NW_008339433.1:6150071-6152530 GCF_000622305.1 Nannospalax galili | reverse complement strand
ATGTGCAAACATCTTAGTTTTAATTCATTAAAATCATTTCTTCTGTACAAAACTGTATATTTTAATAAGGAAATGGAAATCTTTTTTTAAAGTTTAAAACCTCATTTAATTTTATGTCTTATAGGGTTTATACTGAGTAGAATATTGTATAACTGTATTAATTCAACTGTAAACCTAAAAATTTACAGCCAATTTTGTAAGAGATGCATCTTAGCTCAGGAAAATGTTATTGAATATGTCAATGCTTTTGTAATGAAATGCTTCTTCTAAGTATGTGGTTATTAAATAAATAATAAACTGAAAAAAAGAATAAATGAGTTAAGCACAAAATGCCTTTTTTCCTTGGCATATAGTACTTTATAAGGTCACAGGTGAATCATCAACTCAATAAACAGAATTCAAATATCACACATTCAGTTACTTATACCATTTAGTACCACAAATGTTCTTGAAAACTGTAAATTTCTCTTTTAAAAATTAAATAATTTTAAATCAACTATGAGGACTTGCTATTTAAATAAATGATGAAATTAAACCTTCTGTAAAGTTGAGAACCTCTTGTGTTAGGCAAATAATTTCCCTCCTGATTATGTATGCATATTTGTATATTAGATCTCCTTACAGTGAGAATATTCCAGGATAAGGGGTAATGTTTGAGTGAGGCACCATTCCTGGTTGTTCAACATGACCAACATTTTGAGACTCAGGATATGACATTTAGAGGACAATGAGTCAAGGTCACTTTCAATGCTTCACAGTACAAACAAGAGTGACGTGATTTGTACACAAATGTACAGATGTTACCAATAAAAACAAAGTCTTTAAAAGCCAGACTCATACTCAGCAACAGTCAAACTGATACCAAGGAAGAGTATGCCTGCAGAGTGTAAGGGTGCTTAGAGACTTCCAGCTACATGCAGGCAATGCCTTTAAACATATTTTCCAGTATATGGAATGAAATCAAGACTAAATTATTCTGAGAAATTAAACTGTAGTGTCAGAACTCACACCCCTATGATACCTATTTTTGAATGGGTCATGTACTCCCTTCTCTTGAAAAAGAAAAAATTCCCTCATTCCAGATACAAGTGTAGTGATGAGGATTAAAAGCCAGGAGTAATCCCTATGGATATGTAGAGCAAGCTGAATAACATCTAGAGTTTGACTCAGTTTGAATAATAAGAGTAATATATTGAAGACTCCTTTCCATCTCTTCTCATTCTCTGTAAAAATTAATTAGCATACATTAGCTTTTGGGGAAATCACCCTATATAGTAGTTTGCCCTTCCTAGAAAAGGGAGAATTTGTAAGGAGACACTCAGTAGAAAGAAATCGGTAGTTTCAAAGTATTTGAAAATGAAAAAAAGTTAAATTCAAGTCAAATAGAAACAAAGTAGTTGGCTCACTGAACATTTCACCTTTCCTTGAAAAAGCCAGGTATGTCTGAGTAAGCAAGAACAAGTTAAGCAAGGTTGAAAAAAATCAAAGGGACTCTTGGAGGCAAGTGCAGGATCCCAGTCATCAGCCAAGGGAATATAATACAAATTCACTCAGAGAACTGTTTCTTCAGCTAGTCTTCCAGTAGCATTCCATTCCTCTCAAAGTACCCAGGACCTAGATTCCCCACCATGCCCAGTGGCAGCATATTTTGGAATTAAAACTCTCCAGTGGGGACAATCCTGTTGTCTCTGTCACAGTTTCCAATGTTGCTGGCTTAATAACCAATATCCAGTTAATATATTACCTAGTAAATTCAGCTACTTTAGTCCAAAGGATATTACTAAATGGGGGAATGTCAGACAATGAAATTGACTGGTTTTCTAACATTCAGTGTAAATAGGGAAAACCAACAACTTTCTAATTGAGAATCTCTTCTACATTATAATATTAAATTTCTGACTAGAGGGGCTTCCAAACCTTCATTAAAGAAAAAGATAAGGAAAGGACATTTGATAACAAATGGATGAGGGTTTTTTTTCTTCCTAAAACTTCCTTCCTTGGAATGAAGCTCAGGTGCACTTGCCACATAAGGCCTTGGGTTTAATCCCCAATCCAAACATTAAATCAATAAACAAACTAACACACAAGTAGTGGCTTCAGTTTGTTCCCAGGTTTCAAGGTTCTCAGACTCGTGCAAATGGGAAAGAAAAGTTAAACTATTTGTAATACCCTAATGTAGACCAGATTACAAAGAGGAATTGAAGAGACAAATGCAAAGCAAGCAAATAAGCCAAATTCCCTGCAGTCCTTCCTCATCACCAGTATGCTTATTTCTCTGCCTCAGTGAACTGAAGACCCCGTCCTATAAAAATACTAGAGATGATGTTGAAGGCATTTTTAAAAGGATTTTCCTAAGGTTTCATCACTGAAGGAAAAGGCCCAGAACCTGATTGTATTCAATGGCAAAGAGAAAGGATCTTGTTTATAGTTGGGTATAGATCCCAGAGTTCTCTAGGGTT
>NW_008339433.1:6132371-6149965 GCF_000622305.1 Nannospalax galili | reverse complement strand
TGTGTGTGTGTGTGTGTGTGTGTGTGTGTGTGTGTGTGTGTGTTGAGAACAGGGAATAAAGAAGGTAGAGAGAAGAAGGAAGGAAAGACACCAAAAGTTGTCAGGACAAAAGTCATTGATGTGACTGATTTTTGGGGTCTAGTTCAGGTGTGCTAGTGGAGAAAACAGAGTTCCCGAAACTTCCCAAAGCCCTCTCCCTTATACTTTAGGAATCCCTATTCTAGACTATCACCAAAAATGCTATTTTGGTCAAGTCATCTGCTGCCTGTTTATAGAAGACAGCAACAAATCTTCAAACCAGTGGAAAGATTTTGTGGTATATTTTAAACCAAGCTTCTGCCACGTCATGGGTCAGGTCAGCTTGAAGGGATGAACCTTCCAACAATGAGACTAACAAATTCCAGCTGAGCCAGGTGTCTTACAAAATTTCAGCAAGTCACTGTACCCACCCCAACAACCAGCCACCCAAATAAAGCATTTTCTAATTATGGGTAGGAAGTGAGGGCTGTAGGACACTTAATTTTCATTAACTCAGACAAAAAGACTTTCAACAAATCAGGTTAATCTCAGTTGCATTTCTGGGATGAATGCCTGATTGTATTTTCGTTTATTTGCTCTTTAATAATAGTAAGTTCTTTTAAAGCAAGATCTATCATTTACGTGAAACAATACCTCTGTTTACAAAATTGCCTAGTTCTTTGAGGAAAAATGAGAACTTCACTAACCGTAGAAATTTGACATTGCCTTCATGTTTGGTTATTAGAAATCCCCATATGCTAAATGTCTGAAAACTCTGAATACTCCACATTTGTCTTAAGCCAATAAAATCATCTTTCACTATCCTCTACCTGATAGCTTCTGTCCCCTTGTACTCCTTCTTCTCTCTATTCCCCCTCTTTTCCTCCCTCCCTCCTTTCCTTCTCTGTCACTTCTCTCCTATCTTTCCCATTGACATGAATGTTCAGACCTGGACTGATAGTCTAACTTCAGGCACTTCTCTCTTTTTGAAAAGCCAGGATGCAAAATCATGTCTACTGAACTGAACCTAACTGGAAGTATAATTATGAAAATAGAAAGAGAAGACTGTTCTAAGGGCAAACCGAAATGATACTCGGTAATTAAAAAACCTGAAAGACTCACGTGTTCTTATTGTACTATTTAAGCATTAGTTCTATAATGAAAGCTCATTTGATAAACTCAATGTATAGCCTAAATGCCTAATTAGTAATTTTTTTTAGAACTTATGACTTTGCATGCTAGTAACATAGCAACAGAGACTGAGAAAATGGAAATACTATTCATTCACAAAATATATAAAGACTTTTTCTTCTTCCAAATATTTTCTAAGAGAGAGAGAGGAAGATCATAATTATTTTTGATACTTTAAACTGAGAAGACAGCTTGTACTTTTGATTTTGAGCAAAGCCTAAGTATATCAGTCAGTGCCTGCCCTAGTTTCATTACTGTTGCTGTAATAAAATGACCTGAAAAAAAAGGAACTTAGGGAAGAAAAATGTTTATTTCAGCTTACAATTCCAGGTTACATCATCATTGGGGGGAAATCAAGGCAGAAATTTCAAAAAGCTCCTCACATCACATACACAGTCAAGAGCAAAGAGAAAAGAAGTTGTACATGCTCCCCAGATTGCTTGTGCTCAGCTTAATTTCTCCACGTTTATACAGTTGTGGAACCCCTGCCTAAGGCATGGTGTTGGGTCTTCCAACATCAATTAACTTAATTCAGACAATCCCTTACAGAAATGCCCACAGGCCAACCTAATCTAGGCAATCCTTCATTAACACTGTCCTCCCAGGTGATTCTAGGTTATCAAGTTGACAAAGCTAACCATTCAAGTGCCAAACCAAGAAATCAGAAGATGTTAAGAAACACACCTTGGGCTGGTGAGATGGTTCAGCGGTTAAGAACACTGACTCTTGTTGCAGAAGACCCGGGTTCAAACCTGAGTATCCACATAGCAGCAACAACTGTCCATAACTCCAGGTCCAGGGGATCCGACAGCCTCTTCTGACTTCTGTGGGCATTGCATGACACGGGTGCACTTACCTGCATGCAGGCAATACATACATACACATAAAATAAAAATAATAAATAAAATATGTTCAGAAAAGATACACATCTTGAAATGGAAGAATTTTTTCTGGAAATTTTGAAGCAAATTACAATATTTTTATTTTCATTTTGGCAATATCTCTTATAGTTCCATTTATTTTTGAATTTTTATGAGCATATATTAGTTGTGCAAAATAATGTATTTCATTGGGGTATTTTCTTCTAATTTGTTTATTTTTTACTTTTTATATATTTCATACATAACATCTCAAACTTAATCGTGTTTATACCCCTTGTCCCCAGCGGTAATTAGGATATTTTCGCACATGTGAAATTTTCATACCCCAATTACTTTATCTTTTCACACCTTTCCTGTTCTGCTGGTCTCCTTCTATTTCCAAAAAAGCCCTCCTGAATTGAAGATATTTAAGACATGAAAAGAATTACAGATTTGGTGGAAGAACTCAGAAGTGCACAGAGGACAGGGACCTAGCTCTGAAATTAGCAACAGTCAAAGGCCACTATCACCCCTAGAGCTAGAGAGACAGCACGAAAGTCTTGCCAGAATCCTTGAGATAGTCATTCAGAAGAAACTAGACTCAATCAGAGTGGACCTGTCCAGTGGGAGATAGAACCACAGACAGAAGATAACCACCACTGAAGGTGCTGCTGCAGGGTTGTGGTAGGATAGCAGTAAAAGTGAAACAGCAGGCCCATTTCCTCCTCCTGCCTCCAATTGCCCACCTGCTCTCCCTTTGTGTGAATACAGCCAGGAGGTAGCTGTCTCTGGACAAGCTGAGAACCATAGGCTACAGGTATTGGGCTTCCTGTGCTGCAAAGGATAGGGTTTCTCTGTTATGGAGAAAAGTTAGACTCATACGTACCTCCTCAAGTTAGCGAGACAGTTGAATTACAGAGAATATGTGAAGTTTCCAGCACTGTGCCACTGTGCTTGACTTAAAGCTGTTTAAATTCCAAAGACTCAAGTCATTTCTTTGTTTTCATTTATGAACCAGGTTGACCTCCATCTCACAGAGATTCACCTGCCTCTGCCTCCTGAGTACTGGGATTAAAGGCGTGAGTCACCTGGCCTGGCTTAAATCTTTTTTTTTTTCTCAATACAGGGAAACAAACTCAAGACCTACCACATGCTAGGCAAATGCTTTACCACTGAACTATATTCCCGGTCCCACATTGGTATATTAAGAGGCCTTTGCGTATAAAACACAGTTGCATACATTTCTATCTGCCCTACATTTTTCACATTGCCCTTGAAAGGAATAAAATAATTTCTTTCCAAATGTTCATTTCAAACTTTCCACTTTCAGACCAGACTTCTGTCCCATTTTGCCAGGTAAGTTGTATTCTTACCTGATTTGGGTATGTGATATGTTACCATAAATTAATTTCTCTTAAGATATGTTTGTAATCAGCAATAGTCCAGATGTAAAGGAGTTAATGAGTTCTGCTAGTGAATACTAAAAGGGGACTTTTGTGAAGGAAGAAAGTCCCTCAACAAAAGGCTAACTGAAGATAAATGTCCCCACTGTCAAACACCAGCTGGGTCCAAAGCCTTCTGTTTATGTTAGAGAGACCTCTGTCTTATAAATGTGTCCTTCAGCCCCATAGACCAAGCATGAATATTTCAGCAAAGAAATTTCGGGAAACCTTTGCTAGCCTTTTCAGGAAATAAAAATGCAAAGATTAAGACAGAGGGAATATTTAAGGCTCATGCATTATTTGTAATTTGCGATTGTGATTATGAATGGGAATTTGTGTTTCAATCACCTGTGCTGCCACTTAGGAAATTTAGTCCTCAGGGACTCAAAAATTGTGAGCCTTTGAGCTGACATTGACATTTAAGCTCGACATGGGGAGGAATGGTGACTGCAGAAATGGTGTGTGAGAGCAATGTGACTTGCAGCAACAGAGAACCTATTAAAACCACTTGCTCTTCCTTTCTGCACTTCTCCTCCCATCCCCCGTCCCTCCAGCTGGAAAATGAATTCCATGAGGTAGGGAAGTTATGCTAGGAAGCAAAGATCTTAAGTGACTGAAGTTAATTTTTGTCTAAAAGCTCAAAACATTTTCTAAATAATAATCATAAGCAGTTCTTGGATTTTTAAAAACAAAAAGGAGGCAATTCACAGAACACAAGCATTGAGTTGGGGATCTGGAGATTCTTAATCTTCTCTTTAAGTCAATAACTGATTGAATAATTTTGGCTAGTCACATCATTCTGCTTCATTTTAGTTTTTGATCTATCCACAAATGATGGTATTCGCCAATGATTCTTGAAATTTCTAGTAATGGTAAGATCTTTTTGCCAATAGCTCTAACCTTTACTTTCTGTTTCTAAGAAGTTTGGCAAGGAAGTCAACCTGAAAGCAAAAATAAGAGTTCTTTCTAGCAACAAAAGGCTTAAATCAGCAGACTAGGTAGACTATATCAGTACAGACATACCAAGGTTACTCCTTGGGGTTATCAAAAGTTGACTCAAGTTTTATAGTCAATATCTACATGGAATTCCCAATTCCGAGTCACTTGATCCTGCATGCCCCATATTTCTTTGTGAAGATGATAAATTAAAAACATAAAGTAAAATAAAATAGACATGAATCTAAGTGTTAACAACTACTTAATATCAACCATGTTGGAAATTTGTCAGGACTAAATGCAAAGTTATAACTGGTCTTCTCAGAGGAGCAAATATGGATGGGACAATATGGAATGGTAGTAACTGGTAGCTTCACCACATACCACAAAATCCTCTATCTATTGAGGTTAGTCCAGGTGCTGCTGCAGAAATCCCTGGTTGAAATTGTCCTGGACGCACAATATATTAGTTAGATGGACTCAATTGAGAACCTTGTTCTGGAGCATGCTTCATTTCTTTTAATCAGTCTTTAAAACTCCCCTGCCTTGTGTGTAATTAACTCGGGCCCAAGAATGGAGAAGATGCTTTTTAATCTTATCGGCCAATCAAACCAGTTAATAAGACCTTGTAGTGATGTGTAAATATGTCAAGAATTATTATGCTCATGGTTAAAATTTCAAACTCTGGAATGAAAAGCCTACAGTTTTTGATAGTTTCTATGAATAATATAATCCCCTGTGTCTCAGTGTCTTTACACTGAGCAAGTGAGTGGTACCTCATAGAGTTTGTGTTATATTAGGTGAAGTAACATTGGGAATACTAGGCCCAGAGAAGAGGTTGTCTGTTGGTTTCCTCTATCCCTCCTTTCCTAATCCTCACCCTTTGAACAAAACAACTTATTTATTCTAGGTTACAATTATCTTTTGTGTTGATTCTACCTAGATAGCTGACCAGTGATCATGATAACAGAACCAAAAATGCAATGTGTCGGGCTAAAATTGCTATAAAAGCCTATTATCCAAACCTACAAGCTAGATCCAAAACATAATTCTGCTAACTTCTGATGCCTTCACTGAATGCAGACTAAGTGGCAATTTAATATTTCCTAATTTGTGTGATATTTTCCTAGAGGCACTTGGTATAACCAACATGTGAGGAACAACCATCGTAAGGGAAAGCAAAGAGAAAATCTTGAGCTTAGAGGAAAGCCATCCGGGAACAAATTCATTCTTTTGTTAGTGTTCAAGAAATACAGATAATGTCTTCTTGAAAGTAACAATAATGCAACTGTTACTTTTATCCAGATCTTGCACATGGATCTTCCCCTGTCTGAATAGATACTACAGACATTTTTGATACTAGTACCTTCTAAGTTGCAGGTAACAGATAGGGCCAGCTCTTAACTTAGAAATACTTTTGTTTATCAGGTCGTTACTAGGAAAACTAGTTGATTCCTTCAAAATTTAACTCACAGAAAGATGTCATGTGATCCTCTGACAAGACCTGAGTGACTGGCTGTGTCCATCATCTTTATCATTAGGATCACACTTTTAGTGTGCCTGCATAGTACTACAAGATAGGTTTGTGTCAATGTCCAGCATGAAGCAAAAGGACATGTTCTTTTTTTCAACAAGTACTTAGTAAGACACAAAGCAACACCATATTCCAACGTAATGTTGACCTCTTAATCTTAATTAAAACATGACTGTGAAGATACAACTCATGTGATTTCAGGCTTCTTCTAAATGTCACACCTGTGATGACATTGACAAGTTGCAAATAAACTACCATCAGGAGCTATTTTGAAAATAAAGAGGACTAAAATATAAAGTTGACCTGACAGTCTTAGTAATTTGAGTGATTAACATGGAGGAAATTTCCATACTACAAACCTAAATTTCATATTTGTACATCCATAGGGATTTAAGACATTCAAACAAATATCCAATGAATCAGGTGAATGTCAGTTCAGAAGCAAGGGGTCTTTCCAGGTATTCTCTGAAACAAAAATAAATATTTTAGGCCTGGAAATATAATCCTTGCCTTGCAGGCAGGATATTTGAGTTCAGACCCCAGAAGCCACTTTTCAAAAAAGAGTCATATATACTTGTAATCCTAGCACTAAGGAGGCAGAGACAGGTAAAGCCCTAGAACTTGCTGGACAGGCAGCCTACCCTTTTCAGTATGTTCTAGGCCAATGAGAGTCTCTGCCAGAAAGAAAGAAAGGAAAGAAAGAAAGAAAGAAAGAAAGAAAGAAAGAAAGAAAGAAAGAGAGAGAAAGGGAGAAAGGAGGGAGGGAGGGAGGGAGGAAGGAAGGAAGGCAAAAGGGAGAAAGAATGGAAAAAACACTGTTCCCTGACCAGCCAGCCCATCCTACGGGTGAATTCCAGGCCACTGAGAGACACTGCCTCAAAAACAAAGGTGGACAGCTCCTAAGAAATGATAGCCAAGATGGTCTGGCCTCCACACACATTTACAGAAACACACACATACATCCTCCTTCCTCAACACACATGTGCACACACACACACACACACAAAAGAGAGAGAGAAAGAAAGAAAGAAAGAAAGAAAGAGAAAGAAAGAAAGAAAGAAAGAAAGAAAGAAAGAAAGAAAGAAAGAAAGAAAGAAAGAAAGAAAGAAAGAAATGTAGGTAGCTGGGCTCATTAACCACAACCTAAGATACTTTCTTGCCTCCACCACACATTTTCACCCACACATGAACATGCATACAAATGCATACAGAGACAAGAGAGACACAGAGAGAGAGAGACGTACACATGTATAGAAATATTAAAATATTTTAAATTAACTGCTAAGACCAGATACATAGTAAAGTAAGAGCTATAGATATTTTCTAAGTATGAATAAAAGAGTCTTTATAGGACAAGCAGTACTTAGGCTTCTTGAAAAGGACAAGATTTAGAAAGGTAAAGAGGAGGTAATTATTTTTTATTGTGTTAGCCAGCCCCTTTAAATTCACAAAACAAAGAAATAAGTTGCTTCAATAACAAGAGCAGTAATCTCCCAATGCAAGATTATGGAAAGAAGCAGGAAATATAAGTAGTCTCACCAGCTCCACAGTAAGACATGGTATATGTCCTGAATATCTTTAAGATATACAATTTTAGGAAAAAAAAAAAGAGAACTTGACTAGTAAATCTAACCCAACAATTAGAGAAGTCTACATCTGTTATTTTCCACTTTAAAAATTATTTCACTTACTGAATTATTTTCACCTCCATCACTAAATGGTGTTGTTCTTTTAAATATTTCTTGACAGTTTCTGCTTTTCAATTGACAATCTCTCTACCAAATGGTCTCTGTTTTTGACTTCTGCCTATTATAATTTTATATGTCTCTAGATTGTTGCCTACCCTACAGGTTTTTAGCACTCTTAGTGTGTCTTCATGTACTTAGCACAATAAAATGTATCTAAATGGGATGAGCTGTCACATTAAGTTTAGAATATTCCTTTTAGGAGACATCTTAGCCTGAACTATTCATAGATCGCTGACCTGCCTCCATGTTTGCATTACTGGTAAGGCCCAGTCAACTATGGTTGGTATGCTGAGGTCATTTGTCACAAACCATAATCTTCTCAATGGGCCATAGTAATTATTAGCAGGTTGTAGCATTCAACTTTCATGGACCATGCATTGATTAAGCTGGAGAAAAAGTTTAAACATAGAGAAAGATTGGTTGATTCACATACATGGGAAATAACCCAATTAATTCTCTCTCTCTCTCTCTCTCTCTCTCTCTCTCTCTCTCTGTATATATATATATATATATATATATGTGTGTGTGTGTGTGTGTGTGTGTGTGTGTGTGTGTGTGTGAATGACTAGAGGGAGGGGAGAGAGAGAAAGAGTGGGGAAGTGGCAGAAGGAAGAAAAGAGAAGGGGAACTTATTAGGGAAGTTGATAGACACAATAATTGAGTATAAGAAGTCCCATGAGTGTGAGGTCATCCACTCAAATATGGGTACACTACCAATGGCCTTCCCCTCCCTTGAGGAATGATGCTCTCTCCCCTAGCAGTTATCAATGGCCAGTAGCTCCTCAGTTAAGGATGAGGCCTCATGATTTCCTCTCACATCTATGCTGAAATTTTGACTGACTTGATTTTGTGTAGATCTCATGTAGTCAGCCACTGCTGTAGTGAGTTGCATGGGTGCAAGGGCCATGTCACATCTAGAAGACAGAATTTTACAACAGTCCTCCAGATGCTATATTCTTTCTGCTTCCACTTCCACAAATGTATGAAATCCTTAAACAATTTTTACAAATAAAATAGAAGCTCCATGATAAGTTGTTTGAAAGCTAAAGAACTAGATAATTTATATTTATGTTTATGTGTAAAAGTCTCAGCCTCAGAAACAAAGACGCCAACATTACAATGCTCGATCTGAGGCAGAAAAGTCCTTGGTGGGTTGCTGTTATAAGACCTAGAGTTCAAAAGCCAGACAACTTGAAGCTCTGAGATTCATGAGCAGGAGATAAGAAGTGCCACTCCACAAGCCAAAGAGAGTGAATTTGCCTTTTATTGGCCTTTGTGTTCTTTATGACCCCCCAACTGCTTGGAAGATGCTAACTATACAGAGGGTATATCTTCTTCACCCCATCTACTAAGTCAAATAATATGTCCTCTGGAAATACTCTCACAGACACATCAAAAAATGATCTAATAATTATCTAGGCATTTCTTCATGTAGTAAATTTGACACCTGAAATGATCAAAGATGAATTAGTGGAATAATTTGCTAAGACTACCATAATAACAAAATACCTCAGCATCAGGGCTAAAACAGTATTTTTCTCACAGCATGTATTAGGTACTTTTTAAATATTTTGAGGAAATTCTTGACAAAAGTGACTAAATGAAGTAAAGATTTGTTTCTATACATGGGTTGAGAAGGGTTGCAGTACGTCATGGTGAGAAAGCAGGGCAGTAGGAACATAAAGCATCTGGTTACATTATCTCCACAATCAGGAAGAAGAGAGAGATGAATACTTGTTCTTAGCTTGCCTTCTCCTGTTCATCAAGCCTAAGACCATAGCCTATGAAGATGGTGCCAACAACATTCAGGATGGGTCTTCTTTCCTTTCTTAAACTTCTCTAGAAATGTGTTAACAGACATTCCCAGAGATGTGTCTCCTAGGCAATTCTAAATGCAGTAACCTTGACAATGAAGATTAACTGTCAGAGTTCTAGAAGCTATATCTTCAAGATCAGTGTTTGCTATCTCCTGAAATGTCTCTCTTGATTCAGATAGCCACCTTCTTGATGCCTTTTCACTGTTTGTACAGATCCCTATGTCTGTGTGTCCATACATCCTTGTTTTTATTTAATTTTATTATTATTCATCTTTATATTTCAGGATAGACTCTCATGTAATCTAGAGTGGTCTTGAACTCTGTGTAGTTGAGGATAACATTGAACTCCTGATCATCCTGCCTCTACCTCCTGAGTACTGGATTATAGGCATATGCTACTTTATTCATTTTATATAATGCTGGCAATAAAACTCAGGGCTTTCTGCATGTTGGGCAACCACTCTACCAACTGAGGCACATCCCCACCCCCATATTTCCTGTTCCATAAGGACTTCAGTCATATTGAGTCATGGTTTATTAAAATAGCCTTATTTAACTGAATTACCTATTTAAAGTCGCATTCTCGAGTACTGAGGGTTATGACTTCAACATACATACTGCTGATATAAGATAGCTCAACCTTTAACAACCAGAATGACTAAAGAGGAAGTGAAGGAATGATTCAAAGGGAATAATGACTTAAACACCTACTAAGGAGGTACTATGCTAGGAGTTTCTTTAAATGTTTTCTTGATTCTCAAATAACACCAAAGAGAATGGCAATTATGTGTATCGTGGAAAGGAAATTGAATACCAAATAGCTTAAGATGATAAAGTATGTAAGAATTCAAATCCAGTTATAAATTATTCTCTAAGTCAGTAGTTTTGTTACCACAAACTTCCACCTTTCAGGAAATCTTTGAAAGATAAATATGGAAATATAGGTGTGGACTCCATGTTTCTGAAGGCTCAAAATTTCAGGTCAAAGACTTTGGTAGAAAATCACCAAAGTGAATTATGAAGGTTGAATACTGGAAAGTGATCATTTAAGGAAATTATTGAGACTAATTTTTTATTAACAGCTTATATATGTCAGATATTCTAATACATTTTACAAGGACAGATATTTCTTTATCACAAAAAAGTTGTGAGGTAGGTATGAGGACCTCAAGAAACTAAGGTACAGAAAGTTTATAAAATTTGCCCAGATGACACACAGCTTAAAAATGGCAGAATTGGGATTTGAACCAAAGCAATCTGAAACACAGCATGAAGATTAAACCATGATAAAAAAAATCCTGAACATTGGGATAAAACTTTAGAAGTAATTATAAAAGTGATTATCCCAGACAATAAGACCTGGATCGAGATGGCAAAGATAGCAAAGAAAGGAAGAGATCAATTTAAGGGGTGATGGTGAATAATCTCTGCCACTGCTGCTAGATGTAGGAATTTGCAGGAGAAAATAAATTGTCACATGGATGACAATTATTTCTAAAAGCTACTAGGTCTCCTGCATCTTTAGAACCTACTGGTGATTCATATACAATGGGTTCCTTAGCAATAAGTAACTGTTAACTTTGTTGTTTGGAGTGCAAATGAAGGAGACTCTATCCTATTATAGAGATACCTGTTCATCCATGTTCATTGCTGCCCTGTTAACAATAGTCAGGAAATGGAAGCAACCTAGAAAGAAAACACCTGATGAATGGATAATGAAAGTATGGTACATTACACAATGAAATATTATTCAACTCTTAAGAAAAATGAAATTTTAAAATTCACTGGTAAATGAATGGAACTAGAAAAAATCATCCAAACTGAGATAATCCAGGCACAGAAAAACAAACTTCACATGTTCTCTCACATAAGTAGATGCTAGCTTTGAGTCTTTAGATGGGTGTGTTTCAGTTTAAAAATCCATAGCAATCAGGAAACTAAAAAGGAATCATTTGGGTGGTTTATGGGAGGAGAGATAGAATGCAATGATATAAATGGGAAAGATGAATAATGAATAGTCCATGTTTAAGTGGAGGGAATGGAAGGTTAGGGCAGAAAAGGGAATAAGAGGAGGGATAATTTATACTAAAGGCCTTTTGAAAGAGTTATGTGGAAACCTAATACAGAAACTTCTTTCAATATACACATATACAATATAAAACAGTTTAAATCTAGTTACCCTATAACAGGTATTGGGCTTTAATAGACACCACAGTCTAGCGAATGAAAACACCAATGCCAGGAATAGACGTCCTTTATTAGACTTGTTGACAAGAGAGATTTCATAGGCTCTTAAGCAATACTCATTATTGCCATTGCACTTGGTAACCCACTACAACTTGACCCTATTGTTGAAGATACCTACATACCATAGTTGGATACAAGGAGAAATCAAGCTGGTACTGACCTCAAAGTTTCATCTTTGCTGGCAAGCTTTCCTAGTACTAGAAGGTATTATACATGTTAATGACAGAGAAAAGTAATCATCAGCTTTACCCAGCTGTGAACCCTGTGAGTGTCAATAATAACCGGCTTGGCAAAATATGCCCACTGGTACAATATTGTCATGAATGTTATGAGAGTAACCAACTGATTTCTAATTGAATTTAAGACCTGCTTCACAAGATGTTATTAGACCCAAGAACCTGTGGCTAGACAGGTGACACAACATAGGGGAAAACCTACTGCTATCATTCTGCTAAATAGATGGGGGACTTAAACTGACACCTAATGACTTATTGTTATACCCATAGATTAGTGCATTTATCAATACTCACCAAAGAAAGTTCTTCTTGAAGAATATGACACTTAACACAAGGATCCACAACAGGTCAAAATTCAGAGAATAAGAGACTTAGGAGTGCTCAGTCCTACATGAGACAACTATATCAAACTCTTTTCTTCCACGGTGCAGTGATCATTGCAGAATAGGGGGCAGAAATATTGTAAGAGCATTTGATGGCTGCTGAGGGGTCGAGTCAATTTTCCTTACTGTTGTAATGCTTGGTAGATAGACCAGACTACAACCAAGATCATTTAGGAAATACATATTGGATTCTATAAGCCTTTTAAGGAAGACAAATAATAATAGAGGAAATGAAGCCATGGGGGGGAGTAAGGTGGGAGTGGAGAGAGGGAAGGGAGCCTGTATATGATCAAAATACACTATGAAATTCTCAGTGCATGCCTCTAGTCCCAGCACTCGGGAGGCAGAGGCAGGCAGATCTTTGTGAGTTCAAGGCCAGTCTGGTCTACACAGTGAATTCTAGTCCAGCTGGGGCTACAGGGAGACCCTGTCTCAAAAAGACTGAAAAAAAAATGTTAAAAGAAGAAAGTAGAATGTACTTGAAAACAGATTTTTAAAGGGATTGTTGAGAACACTGACAAACTTTAATCTAACCAATGAGCACATAGTTCATAAAACTGTGGACAATAACTAGCTGACAAACTTTATAAGCTGTAATACTTACTGAATCACAGCCTATATTTGTGCCAGAAAATGCATCCTATTTTTCCCATAACATACTCATTCACTGAAAATAGTATTGAAATGTGAGGGGAGCAAATGTTAGTTAAGTACTTGAAATCTAGGTATTTTTTTAAACTTTTACAAAAACTTCATTGAGCATTTCATACATGCATATAAGGTGTTTTGATCAAATCCATGCCCACTCCCTCCCTTCCACCACCTCCCATATCTCTCCATCACTTTTTTCTTTTTCTTTTTTTCTTCTTTCATTTATTTATTTTTATGGGGCTTTTAGGTACTCTAATATTCCCCCCTCTGAAGAGGTAACCCTAAAATCTTTTAAGGATTAGATAAAAGCTCCCAAATACTTTTTGACATTTTTGGCCTTTGGAACAGAGTATGTTGATAACAGTTCCAAGGACATTTTTACTTTTAGCCAAGAAACCGGCTACTTTTCTTTGGGGTCTTTTTACCCTAACTGCCTAGCCAATTCCTACCTCCTATTCTTATCAAGCCATCCTATGAAAGGGTTACCCAAATTGCCAATAGAGAATAGAGACACAGACCACTCTGGGTTCTTCCATGCTGAACAGGGAGGGACACAGGGTGAGGCAATTGGAGTACCCCTTCAGTGGGTCTATCCAAAAGACTCCCAAATTGCATAACTCTTACCTCTAAGGGAAAAAAAGAAAGTCCTTGAATCGTGAATAGGAGATGTGAAGGAGAAGTAAAGGCAAGAGTATTTAGTATTACAAGTTCTAGACAGGGAACTAGAAAAAAGAACAGGGCATTTTTCAAATGTTCATATGAGAGTCCATTGGAGTTTCTTGACAAGGGCTTCCAAAACCATCCCTCTATTGAGTTCTTCCTCATTTTTCTTTTGTCTTCCGAGGCTGGACTCTAGAGTGATGTATTCAGGATTTGTTTTCAGGTATTTTGATAGATGTTGGAGTAGTTAGAATCAGTGTCAGTTCCCTCTCAAAGGCTTTGAGATAACTGAGAAGTATCTAGGTATATACACAAACATGAAAGTTTTTAGTTTGAAGATGGCTTTTCTGCCATACATTCAGCCTAATCATTTTTCTCTAGACCCCAGGCAAGGTGATTCCCTGTGAACACGCATTATGTAGTGAGAAAAACTGGGGTCAACTGAGTATTGATTGTCCTTCAATGATAGATACAGATTTGGTGTTAGTTGGGGCACTTGAAGTTCCAGAGACCCATTGACAAAAGCAGTCAGTGCTGCAGGGCAAAGTTGTGTTAACACTCCAGCACAAGCTACAAGAATATTATAACAGCACTGGATCTGACCACTCTGCCAAAGCTTGGAGCCACATGATGATGAATGAAATGCAAAGAGTCTTCTGTTTGCTAAGATTTCTGAGAATCAGGAAATGGTGATTGAGGAAGGTGACAAACTACCAGTTTCTAAACTTTTTTCAAGTAGATATCTATAATTTGTGAAATGTGTGCTCTTAATTAGACTAGGAAATAATATCAAAGAAAATCTTTTTTCACCAAAAATATATAATATTTTGTATTCATAATCATATCAAAAAATATTCAGTATATAATGCAGGGGTTCTCAATGCAGGGGTTCAATATTTACTTTGATATCAGAAGAGGCCTGTAGACCGATTGTGCTTTCTCTAATTATACATCTTCTTTATTTTCTTTGCAAGAAAGCTTTTATCAGGAAAATTCAGTGTAAAGCACTATTACTTTAAAAAGAAAAACTTGGCTTTTCCTTCCCTAGGCCAAATTCAATAGGAATCATTGACATCACCTTCATTTTATGTGAATCCCCTGGAGCAAGAACATCTATCCAAAAGCTTTGAGCAAAGTGGCGCCTGTTAACTTTGCTCCGCCCAGGGCCCTCCTGCCCCACATGAAGTTGTAACTAGTGCTTTAGTACTTAATTATGCTCTCCCAGTCTTTCTCAGTACTTTTTTTTTTCTTGCAAGTAAAATCACTGCTAACAATAAATTTGAAAATGCTACCATCCATTTAAGAAGCAATGTTTTACCAAAATGAAATCAAGTTCTCTGGAATCAAGTAGTTCTGGATTTTAGCCATTTTATTCATTGCATGATCTTAGGTAATTTAATCTCTCTCAGCTTCTTTAACTGCAAAATGGGGAAAATAATATATTATGTCATATTTTCTTATTAGGATTAAATAAAACAATGCATTTAAAGAGGGAGAGTGGTGAGGAAGTATTCAATCTAAGATATTAAAATATTAATAGCAATACTTGAGCCTATGGAAACATCTTATCTTTCTCCTCTCTATTTTGTCTTTCATTGTAGCAAAGCAAAAGGAAAAATAATAAATTACAGATACCCACATTTGCTCATTGCAACTGAGGAGGGTAAATAAAACTGATTTTGACTCTGGCCTTTATATTTGCACATGAGTGCAATTCGTGGTTCTAAACTTACTCAGATACATCAGGTGGACTCAGGTGGTTTTTAATACCATAATGCAGCTATAACAAGCACAAATTTCCTTTGTCACAGGTCCAGACATGCTATTTTTAAGAAAAGTAGAAATAGGGGAAAAGTTAGTTTTTTAAGTCCCAATTCTTCCAATGAAGGAAATTTAAGCAAATAATATCTGGAAAAGTTCTGAAATTTATTTCAGTTCATAATTAATTCTCCATCATAATTATGAATTTCCACCTTTTCACTCCATCCTCACCCAGAATTAATGATCAACTTTGGTTGTATTGGGGACAGAGTAAGGAACCAATGAAAGAAAATGACAGTGTCGAAATTGCCTTCTTAGTGCTCCAGTTATAACACATTCCATCTGATCCTTGGCATACATATTGCAAATTACTCTTTTGAATAGTGTATCAGTTAAAGTTTGATGTTGAAAAAACCACATCAAACATGGTATCTTACTATAACAATCATTTGTTTAGCACAAAACTCTGTGAGTCAGAAATTTGGGTTGAAACCAGCTGGACTCATTTATGCACGGGTCTCCAGTCAGCTGGCAATCAAGGACCTCACGTCTGGAGATTGGCAGGCTGTCAGCTGGGATGAGAGAGGAACTGAACCACATGTTTTTTTTTTCATAATCCAACAAGCTGACCACAAAGTGATCAAGAATTTCAACAAAATCAAGGGAAGAAAACCCTAATATGATAAACACTCCAAGTTTTACTTGCCAACACGTTTTGTATTGCCTCATTGGGCACATTTTGCTAACATGACCAAGGCTATAATCCAACAGAAGAGTGCTACCAGAGTGTAGATACAGGAAGACAGTAATAAATTAAAAGAAATTGCCACATCAACCCAATTTTCCAAATGGAAATTGCTTGTTTTATGGATATTTAGTGGTGTTTGGCCCTAAGCTGGTGAGCCACTGAAACGAATTATGTATCCAGAACCATAGCAATGTCTATCAAAACCATATGCAAAATTGTCTCTTGTAGGCAAGACATCTTGCCGACACTTTGGCTTGCTTTCTCTTTCTCTCTGGTGTCTTTGCTGTCTAATTCAGATGAGCACAGGGCATTTTCATATGTCCCTGCAGGGCTCACAAAGTTATTGTAGGGGAGGCATGTAATATGAATAGTGGAAATTTATCCTTGTTTGTAACTAGGCCTACCTCAAAGTAAAACTCTACCATAAGACCATTGCATTGCATGAGAGAAAGTAGATTATTCATCCAAGATTCCAGATCACTGGTCTCCACATTAAACTAAACAAAATCTTTCTTCCTCAGTCATTGCGTGGGCATTACCTCATGTTTTACTATGATTATTTTGCTCAACGTGATAGGGAGACAGAATATAAAGACATAAAAATCCATTACAAATGTTATCCTTATGTTTCAAAAGAAATATGCTCTTTGAAGTACATATATGTTCATGGATGTGTGAGTATGTGTGTGCACTGTCCATGTGATGGGGCAGAGAAAGAATGGAAAGCCAAGGAAAACACTGTTCAGGCTGATTTTGTATTCATCTTGGTTTTCCCTTAGTTGTATTTCACTTAAATTTCTCAAGCTCAAGGACAGATAATTTCCCACCTTCACTTTTTCAGCTCATTCTAATAACTAATCCTATGAATTCTGAATTTTTACATATGGGAGCTGTTATTCCAGATGCACAGATTTTGTTTAAATACAGTTTCCCTCTGAATCATGATGTAATCAAAGGCATAGATTCCACAAGGCTCACTTCAATCATTTGAGGACCTTGTATAACTTGTATGGGGTGGTGTGGGGGAGAACAACTACGCTGAATAACCCAAACGCAATGATTTGCTAGAAAGATGAATTTAGGACATAATATCTTAAGAATATTAACAGAGTTTCATTCTTTTTATCCCTCATCACCCCTCAACATTTCTCATTAAAATTAGACCTTGAGGCTGAGACTTAATACCCTGGGCAAAGACCCAATACATAAAACAAAGAATCATATTCTTAGAGTTTGTTTTGAAATTAGAACTCTAAAACCATCTTTAGAGTCATTGTCTTAAGAGATAAGGCTTTGGATTACAAAAATCCAAGATTTCTAAGTGATAAAAAGGTTCTGAGTTTCAAAGTTTTAATCCTTAGT
>NW_008339433.1:6116287-6132345 GCF_000622305.1 Nannospalax galili | reverse complement strand
AGGCTTTGGATTACAAAAATCCAAGATTTCTAAGTGATAAAAAGGTTCTGAGTTGCAAAGTTTAATCCTTAGTGCAAAATCAACAGGTTCTCCTATAAATAGGAGATTTAGAAAGAATGCATATGTTCCACTTTCAAAATGAAATTAAGTTAGGTTGGCTAAATAAGTAGAGCTGAAACTAATCCCTATAAAATGGATAACAGAAACACTAAATGATTTGGTAAAAAGTCACAGCAGAGCCATGTGCTTTAATTTCATGATGAAGCTCAAGAAGACTGGAAACTTTATAAAACTGTGACCACATAAGTCTAGATAAAAAGGAATAGAACATTTCCCAAAGTTCCTAAGACCCCAATAAATGCACAGATATACTTACTACACAGGTCCTCTGAGCTGTGACCCAGAATGCCTATGCCTAGATTACTTATTATGATGAACCATAAAGTCAAATGTTTAGGAGCACCATCTTCAATACAAAGCTGATGACCAAGAATTAGCATTAGCCAGTAGGCACTGAGATTATCTTTTCAGTTGTTCACAACTGGTTTCAGCGCTGACTGGTTGGTCTTGTGCTGTGTCAATTGTTAAGTATTTTGAATATTCCACTGGTGATGGTAACAACATGGGAAATGCCACCCTGATGATGTAAGAAATTAAATAAATCTCTTAAATATGGGAACCTGAAGAGCCAAATGAGATGAATTAGGCAGAGCCTTGGATGATTAAGTATGTGAAAGGAGTGAATAAAAATAATTACTGTTTTCACACATATGTCCTTGATAGCATTCAAAATTACCTAGTCTCACCAGAAACCAAACCTCATGTGGTACATACTGCACACGTCCTCTTCCCTGTGACATGTAAAGAAGATATAAGTGACTTTGTTCAACCACTTTAATAAGTCACTGATGTCAGAAGCTGTTGTAGCATTACACAACTACCAGGAGTTCTCAAATTTCATGTATATTTATATATTCTTTTGTTGTGTAATGTGGTATAGATTCCAGGTCTGCATTACAAAGATAGGTTCCTAAACTCCTCCCTCAAAAAGTCTAATTTAACAGGGTTTAGGGAAGCTCATAAATTGGAAGAGGGAATATCATTGTGAGAGGAGCTCACTTAAAAAAAGAAGTTCATCACAGCAGTAATGGAATACAAGAATCTTTAAGGCCAGTAACCAGTTGTCTTTATTTCTAATGACTCAGTCATCTCACAAGTTTGCTCATACAAATTGCAATGCAAATCAGTGTATAAAAAAGCAAACCTATCCACTGTTCTGATTTCAGTGCCTATGTGGATACATCTTAATTTTATGAATATCATAGTTCTTGTATCATTATATGTCTGCTTGCTTCAATAACTCTTATGAGATACTAGACTAGATGATGAGGGAGTAAGAGAATTAGTCACTAAGTTAGAAGATACTCCTCATGGTTTTACTATCAAGGCAGACTGATAATTTTTCACTTTCAACTATTAAAAACAGATATATTTTCATGTGCTAACGGTGTCCTTTATGTTGATGGATCAGACACTTAGAGGTTTGGCATCTGTAGGGGGGAAATGTGTTTCATTAACAAACTCTTGTGCAGGAAGCTGACTTGCACACAGCCTTTGATTAGTTGAAAGTGAAGCACATGATTCCACATTCTTAGCTATAGTACCAAACTAGAGCTGGACACTCAAACCTGGATTACTTAACTCTAGACTTATGATTGACCTATGACAAGGCCTAAAAAAAGTCAACCCTAAAACAATAAACTAAGCATATTTCTTCCTTTTCTGATAGTTTTTTTTTGGGTCCTGTTTGAGACAGGGTCTCCCTGTAGCCCCAGCTGTCCTGGAACTCACTATGTAAACCAGGCTGGCCTCGAAGTATCAGACAGAAATTGTGATATTGAGCTAGGAGGTCACTACCAAGGCAAATCCAGATTTTTACACAATATAAATTTTATACCATTAGGGTGTTGTAGAAAAACTTTAAGAGAAACATAAATTATACATGAATCAGGAAATCTTAGAAGAATCTCATGCAATTAAGAAGTTATTATGCTGAAGTTCATTAAGTAGAGTCATGGTAGAACCAGCTCCTCTCTACTTACAACAGACAAGTGTACAATTTTAAGAAGTTCTTCAAGTTTTGTGTCATTGTGTTGGTAGCTGGGAATCAGCAATGGTGAGAATACTGAAAAGAGAAATCAATAATTGTAATGAATCAAGGAATTTTCTCTGTCCACAAGAACTATTTTTTAGGTCTTTTTGAGACAGGGTCTCCCTGTAGCCCCAGCTGTCCTGGAACTCACTATGTAGACGAGGCTGGCCTTGAGCTCACAGAGATCCACCTGCTTCTGCCTCCCAAGTGCTGGGATTAAAGGCATGTGCCACCAAGCCGGGCAAGAGCTATTTTTTAACATTTACCAACACATTGCCTTATTAACTTCTTAAGAAATTGGTGACTATTAGATGAATTTGGCTAGTGATACACTCATTGGAAGCTGTGCATAAGGTCAGTAGGAGACGCGAAAAGAGAAAAGGTGGCTTAGTCACAATATAAGCGGAAAAAGGAAATGAGAGTCTGAAGAAAAATCTCCCATTCCTACTGGTAGCTTAGCTCTATTCTCATTTCAAATAAGACCTGGATGTTTTTCATTTTCTTTCTTTACATTTGAGTGATTATTTTCCTATAATTTGCAAGTCACTCACTCTTTTCTTGAATTAGCTCGAGTGGGCATGTGTTCCTTGTAACCAAGCAAAAACTTTAATCCACAATATTAATGAGAATAAGAAAAGTCAATGATTCTATGAAATCAAGATATGTTTACAGACTACCATCCTTACCTGCAAATATATGTCACTGGTTAGGAAAATGTGAATAGCTCATATAAAATTTACCCTTTACTATAAAAAATTTTGTTTTGGATATAGTACGAAGCTTCTGGTACCTATTATTAAGTTGATATTTTATACAAATATTGAGTTTAAAGAACTCAGGTTCGAGGTACAAATTTTCAGGGCAATTGACATATAAACAGTATGTAAAGCTGGAGAGCAAGTTAAAAATCACTTCTATAAAAAGAATATAAAGATAGGCCAGAACTGAGTCCTGAGCATTTGTACATTTAGAAGTAGTACCAAGGAAAGGAACAAGCAAAGAAGAATAAACATGCACTAGCTATGAGGAGAACATGGTGTCCTAGAAACTAATGAAAAGTTATTTCAAGTATAAAGTAGTCAGCTACACCAAATGTTAATGAAAAGCCTATTAAAATAAGAATTAAAACTTGGCAATGGGTTGGGGGCTAGATAGGTGGCTAAGTGGGTAAGAGTACTAGCTGTTTTGCAGAGAACCCAGGTTCAATTCCCAGCACCCATAGAGTGGCTAACAGCTGTTGGTAACTCCAGTTCCAGGGGATTCTATACCCTCTTCTGACTTCCGAGGGCATTGCATGACATGGGTGCACTTACACACATGTGGAAAATATACTCATACATTTAAAAATTAAATAAATAAATAAAATGATTTTTAAAAACTTGGATTTGTAAAAAGAATGTAGTAGATTTAAGAATGGATCTTGAGGAGCTGAAAAGATGTCTCAGAGGTTAAGGGCACTGGCTGCTCTTGCAGAGGACCCAGACTCAGATCCCAACACCCATATGACAGGTAACAACCATCCTTAATTCCAGTTCCGGGTAATCTGTCACCCTCTTCTGACCTCCATGGGCACTACAGGCATATGCTTTACTTACTTCAAGTAGGCAAAGCACTCATACACATAAAACAAAAATAAATATATTTTTAAAAAATAGTTCATAAGGAAGATGAATAAGAACAAAATCATATATATATATATATACATATATAAAACCATAATGAATCCCACTATTTTGTATGCTAACTTTTAAGAATTAGTTTTCAATGTGTCATGAGAAAAAGACAACTATGAATAAATCTCTAAAGAAAATTTGAAATTAAGGAGAACAAAAAAATCATGTGATATTTATTGGGAAAAGTACAATCGAGGTGCATATAAGAATATATTGATATAAACAACAGGCTATTCAAATATTTAAATAAAAATAATTTATGATGAAGAACAGAGATTCAATAATGGCAAGTAAAAAGTCCTTGAGAAGTCAAGAAGAGAACGAATAGAGGGAACAGCTTTTGGTAGAAACTAGTAATACATAGAAATATGTTAGATAAATTTAGTAGGGCATGTGCTAGACAATGTATGTTTTTGTTTGATTTTGATTTTTGATTAAATGGGGGAGTTTAAGATTTTCATAGAGATAAACCAATAAAATGGCAATTTCAAAGTAGAAAAATATGGGAAAAAAATAAGAAAAGATGGTATAATATAATTCCCATTCAGTTTTAAGTTTAAAATCTGAGGACATTAATTTACAATAAGACCCATTAGCATGTGGCCTTATTTTCTGTTGATTCTGTAAGAAATAGCAACTTACCTTGGAGCTCTACAAGTCAGAAGTCCAACATGAGTTATGATAAAACTGAGACATCAGCCAGGCTGCCCTCCTTTCTGGAGACTTCCAGTTTCCTTGCCTTTTTGAATACCTCTTGAAACACCACCATCCCTTCTTTCATGTCCACCCTTCCTTATCTTCAAATCCAGCAATGCTTACAGTCCCTCTCTGTCCTCTTCCATTGTCGTGCTTCCCTCCAACAATAGTTCGAAAACATTCTCTACATTTGAGGGCTCATGGAATTAAATTGTGCTCACCTGAATAATCCACAAAATTCTCCCCATATCAAGATCTGCAATCTTAGTCACATACACAAAGTCCCCTTTGTCACAAAGATAATACATTCACATCTGGGTGTGATAGTGCACACCTTTAATCCCTGTACTCAGCAGGCAGAGGCAGGTAGATCTCTATGAGTTCAGTGCCAGTATGGACTGCATAGTGATTTCTAGAGCAGCCAGGGCTGAACAGTGGGACCCTGTCTCCAAAAAGATATTTATATATTTTATATATACATATAGTTATAGTCATATATTCACATATTCCTTAAAGCGGTTTATGGACATAGTTTGGAGGCCATTTTTTTTCCACAGCACAAGACAGTGTTTCTTCCCAGTAGTGCCCACCTGTTCATGTGAAGATGTTGAAGAGAAAGAGAACATGATATTAGCTGAGTTTCAGTTTTGCAACGAAGTGTAGCTGAGAGAAAGGTGGGCAAATAAGTGGCCAAAAAGATATATAAAGAGTGGCCACAATCCAGATTTGGGACATGTTTGTTCAGTTTTGGTAATATCAATTAAAAGATGTGACACTAAAAATATGTACATTAGGCAGGATAAACAAAAAGATAATGACAGATTTAGAGATAGGGGATCAAGAAACTGAATGGTCTTAATAGTGCATTCATGATTTCTGTAAATGACCCTAAGTATAATATCAGCTGTAGCAAGGGAGGGGAAACTCCCAGTATTAAATGTCTTCCATGAATGTCTGTTGCAGTGCTGCAATAAAGAAAAATTAACTCTTGGAGTTGCTTAAACAATAGTGAGCCCAATCTGTTCTCAAGTGATCTGATTTCTCTCAGAATTACTCTCTTGAACAAAAGGTGTCCTCTATGCTTATTGAACAGCACATAAAACAAACTATGGTAAAGGAGTGAGCAACAATTTACAAGAGCTTAAAAAAGGAGGGAGTTATTTTTTCTGACCCTATTGACCCAAAACAGCATACAAAACCACAGATGTCGTCAACCTATGCCCACATGTAGTTTTCAAAATTTCTTGTGGGAGAGGAGTTATTTTCAGTGTTGCTTCTTTCAGTGGATGATCTTAAATCCTAACTACCATGTCTTATGAACACATATATTGTTCTGAGTCAGCAGCACAAATGAATCACAAAGAAGTGGGGAATGTACTATAAGATGAAAGCTATACATTCATCTTAGATCATAAAGTACATCAGGAGTCAAAAGCATTGTAAGTTTGATTATATTGTTTTTCTTAAAGGTCAATTAATTCTAAGCAACTTATATACACGGGATATAAACAGAATGAGTACATAGTTCTGAACGATCTCAAAACATATGATTAACTTTGTTATAAGGTTATGCAAAAATTCAATTTGTAAAGGCTTGGTATATGTGTATATTGCCTACATATACATAAGTGCACCCATGTCATGCAATGCCAACGGAGATCATAAGAGGCTATCAAATCCCTTGGAACTGGAGTAGTGGATGGTTGTTAGCTGATACATGGGTGCTGGGAACTGAACCCAGGTCCTCTGCAAGAGCATCCAGTGCTCTTATCCACTGAGCCATCTCTAAAGCTCAGGACAGCAGAAATTTAAAAAAGAACCTGTGGTGAAAAAAAGAAAAAGAAAAGAACTTCCTCCACTTATACTGAGAAACTTTTCTACCTGGAGGACAGAGGTATAACAAGAACCTACTACCTAAATCCTAGCTTTTATTATAATGGATATGAGTCTTGAGATTGTATATGTTTGAACTGCAACAATATCAAACTTCAGTCTGAGTATTGAAATCAACTCTGTTTGGTTTCGGTTTCAGCCTCAGTATTTGCAAGACCAAATAAATACATACCTCAGCATTGTACTTAGCATCTGAATTAGTTATATCCTTGTATGTATTTTAGTACACTATTTAAAGGGCATAGTCCTTTATGATCGGAAAAACATAATGGGGTTCATGGCAATACTGTGAGTGTGTGACCAAGATTCTTCACATCTAGTCACAGATATGTATCAAAAATCTCAGGATGGAACCAAAAGCAGCTATCTCTCTAGAGGACTATCCTCCAGCAAAATACTTCTTCTACCAGGGCCATAGTCTCAAAATGTTCCACAGCCCCCTAAAATAGCATCATCAGCTAAAAACCAAATGTTCAAACACATGAAACTATGGAGAACATTTTACATCCAAACCATAGAATTAATTTACTCTATTAGTTATTTTCTTCATCATTATGACAAAATACTTGACAGAAGGAACTTAAGGAAGGAGAGGTTTATTTTGGAACACAATTTCAGGGCTTCATGATGGGAAGGCATGGTGGAGCTGCTCTATGGAAACAGAGCAAAAACCAGAAATCTGGACTAGAAACAGGGCCACACTATAACCCTCAAAGTCTTGCCTCTAGTGGTCTACATCTGCCAACTAGGCCCCATTTCCCAAAGGTTTCATAATCTCCCTAAACAGCATCATCAGCTATGAATTACGTATTACAATACATGAAACTATGGGGGACATTTCAGACCCACACCATTACGGCATCCTTCAGTTTATGTATGATAACTAAACATGAGTCTATGAAACCACTATTCAATTTAATCAGCACACCAATGTCAGTAACAGAAATAAAATGTTTATATTTACTAATATCTGTAATTTACTCACAAAAAGAGATAAGTACTCTTCATGTTGAAATCTGTAATAAAAATATATTGTAACATATTGCAATTCTCATTAACCAACTAAAGTATAAATATATATGCATTATTGCAAAAAATAAAATGCTGTTATAATTTTGATGTTAAAACTATTCATCTTATGTACAAAAATTATTAAAGATTCCCAAATGGTTACATAATGATGCAGATTGACAAAAAATACAAATATTAAGGGATTTCACTAATGAGATAATTTCAGGAAGAATATTGTGCATTTTGAACCACAAAATAAGGCAAATAATTATCTAATTATAATACAATAATCATAAAATTAGGATAGATATTTAATATTTATAAAATTATTTGGTAAACCAGTTAAATACTATTGTATTTATAGCTATTTAATTACATTTAATTCAAGAAAAAGGCATGATTTACATATTATGTACATCTTATGAGAAAGTTAAAAACTGAGTATCAGTTTTGTCATCTCCAATTTGATGAAGAGAAAAAAATTTTCAAAGTGACACATAAAATCTTCTTTGATCTGCTATTATAAGAGATATAAGTATGAATGATGTATAACTATTTGACAAAGGAGTCACCCTATAACTAACTTTCTCTTTTGTAAACCTCAGTTTAAAGTTATCTGTTTAGGACTATTAATACGGAGTAGAATCACTTCAGGAGTAATACCATTAGACAGCACTAAATAATTATCATCTCTGTACTATAATGTCAAACACTTTATTTTGTGACTCTATATAAATGCAAAAACTAAAATTGTAATAATTACCTTGGAGTTAGGAATTTCACATTGTCCATATATATTTCAAGGTCATTCTACTGAAATGATACTTGATTTTGGTTGTTCTGTGCATTGGCTTTTTAGATTTATTTATTTTAACTGTATGAGTGTTTCGCCTACGTGTATACAAGTACACCTATGTCATAAAATGCCTGTGGAGGCAAGAAGTGGGCATTGGATTCCCTGGAACTGGAATTACCAACAGTTGTAAATTGCCATGTAGGTGCTAAGAACCAAATTCAGGTCTTCTGGAAGAGCAATCAGTGCTCTTAAGTGATGAGCCATCTCTCCAGCCCTTGTGTATTGACTTTTACATATTATTTGTTTGTAAATTAGTTTAGCATGGGATACTACCCTAGGAGCTGTGGGCCAGGAAGATCCTAAAGGGACCCACAACTATTTGGGTTATGGCCATTGCCCTTGGCTGCCCATCAGAACTGGATGGTAAGACCCTATTGCTGAAGAAATCACACACCTTGGATGCAGTACACAGAGAAACCATACTAGAACTGATCAGGAAGTTTCCTCTCTTTCTCTCTGCTGGCTAACTTTCACTGTTGACAAAAACCCAGTATAGAACTGGGGGAATGGACAACAGGTCCTGAACTTAGCTGAAGAAATATCGGCAACTAATTACTGATGGGTAAGGAACAGTTGATCTTCTTTAAGATGCTTGAGTTTCCATTTCTTTACCCCTCCTGGAACACTTGGATTACAGGTTACTCTTTTCTTGGGGAAGAACCACTAGGTTAAGTACCCACTAGGCACCATCCTCATTCTGAATTCTAGCTTCCTGTTATCTCCTCCTGACAATCATCCGACATTACCCTGTATGTTTTAGATGGCTCATTATCAAGAAAAATATGAAGACATTCAATTACTTGAAAAAAATTCATCAGAAGTATCACTCTTGAGCATACATCTAAAGTTTAGGAAAATAAATTACTTCAGTTAGTTTCTACAACATAACACAATGGTAAATACCATTATTCCCATTTTAGAAATAAGGAACCTAACCTCAGCAATGTTCAGGGACTTGCTCAATATTACAGATTTTTAACTATGAGGAAATCAAGTACCAAATTGTTACTCCTTTGAATGATATATCAGTACACTGACTAATTATTTCCCCTCAGTCATAAAATCATTCATACTGATTGTATATGAGGCCATTTTTCCAAATTATTTTGGGACCTCTCATTCTCTCCAAAAAACTTTGAAAGAATTGCTCTAGCTTTCTATGATGAATTGTCTGACTTGCCTGCATAGCATCAAATTCATTGAATTATTTTTGAAGAATCAATTTAGACTATATATGGGCCAAAAGTCTAAAGTATGGTTAAAGTCTAGGATGCCCGATTCTTATATATCTTCCATAAAACATCATTTATTAATGCTTGCAATACACTTATTTATACCCCATTTGTTGGAATCTATATGCCCCAGTTTAATATTCAAATGTTTCATCAAATATTTTCACCTTCTGTGTACATTTTTATGTGTATGAGTGTTTTGACTGCACATATGTAAGTGTACCCATGTCATGCAATACCCATGGAGGTCAGAAGAGGGCATCAGATTCTCTGGAACCAGAGTTATAGATGGTTGTTATCTGCGATGTGGATACTCGGCACCCAAAGCCAGTCCTCTGTAAGGGCAGCCAGTGCTCTTAAACTTCTGAACCATCTCTCCAGTCTCTTCCTTCACTCTACTCTTCAACCAAAACTTATTTCCCCATGTGAAATCTGCCATCAAGCCAAACACGTCTCATCACTGTCCTCCTTATACATCATGCTTACTACTACCACAACAGCTTCACTCACATTATTCTCTTCACTGGCATCAGCATTTCTCTTTTTCTCTCACCAATAGGATTTATAACTCAAATCCTGCCTAGTCACTGAAGCTTTCCTCCCACAATTGTAGTTCACTGCGGACTCAGTCTTCTTTGGCTTCGAATTATATCTTCTGGGAAAGTGGGGTTTTTTTGTTTTTGTTTTTGTTTTTTGTTTTGTTTTGTTTTTGTTTTTTTTTAAATAAGATTGCCTCTGAGCGTGGTGGCGCTCGCCTTTAATCCCAGCACTAGGGAGGCAGAGGCAGGCGGATCCCTATGAGTTCAAGGCCAGCCTGGTCTACATACTGAGTTCCAGGACAGCTGGACCCTGTCTCAAAAAGACCAAAAAATAAAAAAATAATAATAAGATTACAATCTGTGGTTATACTCAGGCGGCCACATTTCAGAACATTCACTATTTCTACTATTCTTGACAATTTTAAATCATAAAATAATTTCTCTTTCTACTTCTAATGATAACATTAGGTGATAGAATCATTTTTCAATAAAAATATATTGAACCAAAACTCTTAATTAAAATAGAATCACTTCTGCAAGTTTCGAAATAATGAGGTAAAACAAAAAATAAACTAATTTACTTTTTGTTGGTGCTAGGGATCAGACCCAGGACCTCATTCATTGCTAAGCATGCACTCTATCAGTGATTTACATTCTAGGCCCACGGATTTATATTTCAGCCATCACTGAGAGGTTCTCTTGGCCTTGGCAGGCATCAGTCCCATGCTCAACATCTGCTCTATCTATTCTTGGAGCATGAACACTGGTTCTTAAGATAATGAGTCTATGAATCTGCAAAAGTAAAGATGTCCAGTAGATTCTACTCACTAGGAAAGATTCAGATTTGAAAACTTTCAAGAACATGAGGTAAAAATAGAATTTCAATTCAGCAAAGCAATCAAGACTTTAAAAAAAAAAAAAAAAAAAGATTAAGCTCCTCAAAGAGAGAAACCAAGGCTTAATTTTCTTTGTTTCTCCTGACATACAGTGAAGTCTCAGCAAAGAAAACCCTTAACCAGAGGTTTTCAGAGGATCTGTTTGGGTTCTTTATTTAAAATCTCTCCAAAGACTGAAAATGTGTTATTGTGAATCTTCAGTTTTACAGCTGCACTTAAATGTATCTCCTAACAATTGTTTTGATAATTTTTCCTCCCTCTAGTCCTCTTTTCTCATCGCAGCCTTTTGTTTTCTTTTCCACAGGCCTACTGAGCATGGCATATTTTCAGTAATGCTCTTTTTCTTCTTTTTAAAAAAATCAACCATATGTGTTCTGCATTAGGAAGTGAAGCTTTAGTAATTGTGTCTTACACCTTTAATGAAATAGTTTGTTATAAAGAAGAATAGAAACATCACCAGGTCTTAGAGAAAATGAAGATCTTTTAGATTGGGATTTATTAGATGCAATAATTTTAAATGGGATGAGTGTGCACCCTCTCCAAAATTTCACCATGCAAAATCCCCAGTTTGGAATGCCTTTACAGTAATCAGCTTTCCCTGCAGCATAATGATGCTGGAAATTAGGAAAGCAATGGAGGATTCTTAGTCGGATTTAATAGGCTCCTGCACTTTGCTAACACACTGCAGTGGATCAATTGAAGTTAATTATTATACAAGATTAAACCCCAAGTAACTACAGTACATCAAACCAATGCAAAATACTCCAGCTCAGGAAGAAGGAAAAACAAACATGAATTCTGGATGCACATGTTTTCTATCCAGTCCTTCACTTAGTGTGTTGCAAATAAATATAGTGGACTAATACAATATGAAATACAGCATATTAAATTCTGAAAGTGAGATATAAACCTCACTAACTGTCTCTATGGGATACTTAAACTGGGAACCTAAAGGAATAACTGTGAATTTTCATAACATTTCCATTTATTTTTAGATAGTTGATTTGTCTTCTACTGCTTCTCCTGATTTCCATTTTCACCCACTAGGGACTCAACCTTTTATGATCATTGACCATTCTAAGAAAAATAAGTATCTGAGGAAGCCACAGAAGCAAATAAATGGGGTTTCACATTTATTCACTGTCTGAGTCACTACAAGGGAACATGAGCTAAGCCTAAAACAGGTGCTTAATAAATAAATACATTGAAAGAGTACTTTAATTCTTCAGGGACTTAACTGGAAAAGGAGCACACTAGAAATGAGAAAATTGTGACAAGGCACATGTATGCTAATTTGTACTTAAGCGATGATAAAGTATCTTTGGGCAGAATAATATCTTTTTAAATACAACCATTTCTACCTGAGACTTCTTTTCTCTTTGTCCTTCCATTCATTAAACAGCTAGACAATTCTATGTTCTTTCTACTTTAGCAAGTAGCAGAAACAGCATAACACAGTGGAGAGCAAAAGTTTTATCATCCTGGCATTTAGGTTTCAAAGACCTAGCAAAAGACCCACAAACTACACGGTATTTGTGAGAAAACGAGAGATTATCTCAGTCATCTCCCACTAGAACTTTAAAAAAAAGGAAAATGAATTCTCAGGATGAGAGAGCCAAAGAAAGTTAGACAAGAAGCCATAAGATTACAAACATTAAACGAGAGAGGACCAGGAAAAAGGAGCCTCAGAGGTTCTTTTATATTTCTGAGAGATAGGAAATTTGGCCTCCATTGTCAAGTACAGCCATTCAGATACAATAAGATACACCAGAGACAAATGTGGTTATCCATAAGGAACCATAGACAGCATCACAGAAATTTCCCATGCTTCACCATGGTGTAAGAGCAGCTGAGTAATTCCCCGGGGTATGATTGAAATAGAAAAGAAAATCAAACAAAGAGAGCAACCTAAAGGAACCACAAAGATAACAGCAAAGAGCATCTCCCCTGATGTTGTCCACATAGTCTTGATATAGAATCAAATGTCATCATGCACATCTCATCAGATGTCTACATGGACACATGACACTGAAACTATAATAGATTCACCTCCCATATTTTGGCACTATGTAAGGTCTTCCCCTACTCATCAGTAACTTGAACATAACCTGAAGACAAGAAGTATAATTGACCTCCCATATGATGGCACTACATAAGTTATTTCCCTACCCATCAATAGCTTGAACATAATTTGGAGACAGGAAGTATAACAGCTCCAAACTGACTATACTTATATTTCCAAACCCTGTTCTAATGAAGATTCTGAATTAAAATTTATGAGAAAATTATAGATTTGTTTCTTATAGATGCAATCCTGTAGGCCAAGACTTATATCTGTATACATTTAAGTTTAAGTGAAACAAAATACATGCTAAAATATTTGAATATGGGTTTATTCCATGGCTTTGACTGGGAACTAATGAAGGAAGCACATTAGCAGGAGGAGCTCATAGGACCTCAAAGTATTGGAGGTTTAAAGGCTGAACAGGGTAGGAGATGAGAAAAGACAGAAGAAAAAGGTGGTAATTGCTTAAATATTTAATTTTATGTTAAAATATGGGTTCTCCAATGTTAGTGCAAACAGGACAAGCTGTGCTGTTGTTGCTGTTGTTATATCCAAACCCCACTACTAGAGATTTTGATTCCATAGATACAGATCAAGATCACCAATCCTTTTTTATAAAAGTTAAGAAAATAAGTATTCTAGATTGTCTGGTCATGTAGGCTCTGTTACAGTTATTCAGTTCTGTGTTGAAATCATCAAAGATAACATCAATTAAGTGATATGTTTATGTTCTTATATTTTTTTATGATATAGAAAAAAACAATAGCTTATATTTGGACTATAGGCAGGTTATTGACCTCCAGTCTCAAAAAAAGCCTAGACACTTGTAATGTTGTAAATTTCCACAAGTTTTTCCAAGTCACAACAAAAAATATTAGAAAACACTGAACTGGAACATCATTTTCTTCCAAGTTATAGCTTGAATACAAATATGTTGCCTATAAGGAGTAATCCCTTGTCAACCCTAAGCAGAGTTTTAATTTAAAAAATAGGAAACTTAGAGAAGAAACCACTACTGCCACTTCCTTAACCAATGTAATTTCTTATTATATTATAAATACATATCTATATTCTAAATATATTAGTGTATTCTAAATGCATACAGACAAGTGTACTTCTCACCATTCATCAAAGAAAATTCTTTTCCCAACAGATGGAGATGTTTACAAAATTGCACAGCTGGTCAAAAAGTAGAAAATAAGTGACTGTGAGGTGTCCAGCACTAACCAGTACATCTACAATGCAGCCTCTGCACCTAAGGCTCAGAGAATATCACAGATCACAGAAGGCAAGGCAGAAAGGTTTTTAAGAGTCAGAGGAGCAGGACTCCTGCTACTACATAATGCATTCTAGACATGTTAGGGAAGCTACACTCATAAAATCTCCAAAATGTGGTGGCCTAATCCTGCATAATGACAGCGCTCATTGACATACCAAAGTGGATGTTGAAATTTCACAAGACCCCACCTCTGGATAAAAAGCTGCAGGCAATCAATGAATGTTGAGAAAGGAAGAATCAGTTTTGTACAGGGAAAAGCTCCCTGATAGATTTCTCATCCCAAGCAGTCAGCCCTAAGCAATGTAACCCCAACACCAATAAATGGACTCTGTGAGATATATATAAATATATATATGTTTATAAATGTATGTTTGTATCTATAATAATAATCAAAGAAGAGGACAAGAAATTGAGAGGGAGTGGGGTGGATGGGACATGGAAGGAGTTGGAAGGGTCTGGTAGGGATAGAAATGTTGAATACAATACTTATGTATGAAATTCTCAAAAATAATAAAATTTTCAAAGTAGGAAATGGGGAGAAATACACGGGAATCTTATTTATGAATAGCCAAGTAAAAGTTATGCCACAATCCCTAATTAAATACTAGACAAAAGCACTCTAAAAGAGTGAACTATCATAACACATTGGAAATAATTCCAGTAATACAAAAACTTTTTCATAATCTTCACCCTAATAATTTATTGTCAGTAGACAAGTTGATAGTATGTGCTTGAAATCTGCGAGAATACATAAGAATCTGGTAGCAAGTGGTTCCCTCTATGGACAGGAACTAGTTGGCTTGAAAAAAACAGGATTAAAAGAGAAATTTGCTGTATATGATGCACTTTGAGGCTTTATATAAAGTACAAATACTGCATAGTCAAAGTAATTATTGCAAGTTTTAAATTGTGTCACCTTCATTCTTTTATTCAGCATAGCCTATTGGTTCTTTACCCAAAGACACAGAAATACACAAAAAGGAAACCATTAAGGAAACAATTCAGAAAAGGTAACCCAAGGGTACAAATTTTACCACCAGAAATCCCTATCTAGTTCTATCGTTGGAAAAGGAAGAAGGCAGAAAAAGCAGTATTTTTAGCACTCCAAAGGTAATTTTAATGTCTAGCCATATTTGAGGACTACTTAATTTAAACAAGTGTGGTTTGCTTGGGGAAAAGTCTAAAGAGAGTCAAATACATCTAAGTCTAACAGTTCTCCAACAGATGTCACAAATGCCTGGTGTAGTTGCTCACAACAGTAGGGGGGCAGGGGCAAGTACTGAGTGAATGCCACACACCAGCAGAAATCATTGAATTATCTGATCCACAATGAAGGACAACCTAAGTGAGGCTTTAGGACTGTCATCCCAGATACTTGGAAAGCTGAAACAGAAGGATCACAAGATCAAAGCATACCTGTGCTACAGACTGAGTTCAAGGCCAAAAATCAACTTAGTGTAACTCTATCTTAATATTTAAAAAGTGGGAGTGAATATGGGAGGGGGGGTGGAGGAAGAGGAGGAGGAGGAGGAGGAGGAGGAGGAGGAGGAGAGGAGGGAAGGAGGAGGAGGAGGAAGCAGTATATATCATGCACCAAGCACTAAGCTCAAACAGCAGCACCAGCACCACTAGCAAAAAAAGAAAAAGAAAAATATGAAAAACTTACCAGAATTTAAAAAAAAAAACATTATTTCCAAAGAAAAAAAGAATTAGAGTACTGTATAAATTCTCTTTGACACAGAAAAAGTGGAGGACACTAGAATCTG
>NW_008339433.1:6101833-6115409 GCF_000622305.1 Nannospalax galili | reverse complement strand
TGTGGAATGATTAGAATGAGGTAATATATTTGTCACCTTAGCTACTTATCATTTTAATGGTGAAAGCACTTAAAAATCCACAGTTTTAGTTATTATGAAATATATCTTTATTAACCACAGTCAGGATGCTGAGCATAATTTATTCATATCTAACTGGAATTTTGTGTCCCTTGATTAACATCTTCTCATTACCTAAGTCTTTTCCCAATCTATGGTAACTATATTCTTTACTTCTATAAGTTTGGCATCTTTGGGTTCTACAAGAGTAAAATTATGTGTTAGTTGTCTTTCTGTGTCTGGATTACTGAACATAATAATTTGCAATTCCACATTGGTGGAAATTATAGGATTTCTCCTTGTTTGGGTGAGGTGAGGGGTGACAGAGTCCCACTATGTAACTCAAACTGGCCTCAAACTCTTGATCCTCCAGTATCCATCACCTCTGTGCTGAGGTTGCTATGATTGCATCCGGATTTCATTCTATTTAAAGGCAAGAAAGTATTCTATTGTGAAATTATCCATATTTTCTTTGTCCATTCATCCACTGATAGAAACTTAGGTTGTTTCCACTTTTTGATTATCGGAATAGTTATGCAATAAGAAATAACATGCAGGTATCTATTACAAAATAAGCTCTTAAGAACAAAAAGAACTCAACTAAATAAGGAAGCCAATGCAAGATATGAAAGAGGAGTTCAACATAAAAATACTGAAGAAAAATCTTAAATGCTGAAAACTAGAGACATAAGAAGTCAAATAAAAAATTCTCAGGAGTCTCACAAATAGCATGGATTAAGGAGAAGACAGAATATATGAGCTAGAATGGAATAACTGGAACAAAGACAAAGATAAAATAATGAGATTGCAAAATAGTAGGCTTCCATATGGCTTTTAAAAACATCCTTAGTTTTAGTTATCTTTCCCCCACCTTTCCTCTCCCCTACCCTCCCATTCTCCTCTCCACTAAACCATCATCCTTCCAATCATTTCCTTTTCTCCTTCCTATTACCTGTGTTCTGCTATCTCTTCTCCTATATTGTCTCTCTCTGACCCCTATTGAGATTGCAAAATAGTAGGCTTCCATATGGCTTTTAAAAACATCCTTAGTTTTAGTTATCTTTCCCCCACCTTTCCTCTCCCCTACCCTCCCATTCTCCTCTCCACTAAACCATCATCCTTCCAATCATTTCCTTTTCTCCTTCCTATTACCTGTGTTCTGCTATCTCTTCTCCTATATTGTCTCTGTCTGACCCCTATGGATCCTTTCTAGTTTTGTGGCTTGTACGGGTACTCCAAATTAAGCACAGAAAGCTAAAGATTCAATACTAAGATCTACAGATGAGGGAAAATATGTGGTGTTTGTCTTTCTGGGTCTGGAGAACCTCGTTCAGTATATCTTTTTCAGTTCCACAAGTTTACCTGTGAATATTATAATTTAATTATTCTTAAAAGTTGAATAATATCCCATTGTATAAATGTACCATATTTTCATTATCCATTCATCAGTTGATGGACATGTAGTTTATTTCCATTTCCTGGATGTTGTGACTAGAGCAGCAACATGGATGAGCAAGTATCTCTACAGAAGGACTGGTACAGCTAGATCATGTACGTTCTAGTTTGCTTTCTATTACTGTGATAAAACACTCTGAACAAAAACAATCTTGGGAGGAAAGGGTTTATTTGGCTTACAGCTCACAGTCCATCATCAAGGGAAGCCTAGGCAGAAACCCAAGGCAGGAACCTGAAGGCAAGAATTGGAGCACAGACCATGGAGGAACTCTGCTAACTGACTTGCTCCCTTCTGGCCTGCTCAGCTGGCCCACCTTCCCAGGGATGGCAATGCCCACAGTGGACTGGGCCATCCCATATCTAATAGCAATTTAAGAAGTGGCTCATAGATATGGCCACAAGCCATTCTGTCTGAGGAAATTACTCAGTTGAGGCTCCCTCTCCCTAGATGTGCTAAATTGCAACTGAAGCTAACCTGCACAATGTAAGAGGTCCATTTCTAAATTTTGAGGAACCTCCACACTGATTTCCATAGTGGTTTCATTCATACCCACCAACAGTGAATAAGTGTTCCCTTTGACCCATATCCATGCCAACATTCGTTGCCATTTGATTTCTCAACGTTTGCCATTCTGACTGGAGTAAGATGCAATCTTAAAGTAGTTTTAATTTACATTTTTCTAATGGCTAATGATGTTGAACATGTTTTAAATACTCCTGAGCCATTTGTATTTGTTCATCTTAAGAACTCTATATAGTTCTATAGCCCATTTTTTTATTGGCACATTCATTTTCTTGATGCTTATTTCTTGATTTCTTTGTATATTCTACATAGGAGTCTTCTCTCAAATGCTGTATTATTTATTTTTCTGTTGCTGTGATTAAAAAAAAAACATGACCAAGGAAACACTTTCTTGGGCTTATGGTTCAAGTTGGATAAGTGTCCATCATGGTTCCAGAGTGATGAGTCCATCATGGCAGGGAGGCATGGTGGCAGAGGCTCCTGGAGCAGAAAGCTTAGCACTCACATCTCCAAGCAGGCATAGCAAGAGGACAGAAAGACTGGAGATGAGTGAAGTCTGTGACCTCTCAAAACCTGCCCCCAGGTGCAAGACTGCACCTCATAGGCATTCCACGATCCTCCCCAAGCAGCATCACAAGCTGACCAAGTGTTCAAAAATTTCAGCTTATGGGGGACACTTCTCATTGAAACAATCACAGACGTATAGCTGGCAAAGATTGTTTTCCCATTCTGCTTCTTCACTCAATTGGCAGTTCCTTTTGCTGTTCACAAGTCTTTTAATTTCATGAGAGCCCATTGGTTGATTATTGGTTATGTTTCACAAGCAATTGGAGCCCTATTCAGAAATTCCTTACCTATGTGTATATCTCAAAGTGTACTTTTTACTTCTTCCTCTAACAGTCAGTTTCAGAATTGCAGGTCATACACTGAGGTTCTTGATCCATTTGGAGTTGATTTCAGTGCAAGGTGAGAAATAAATGTCTAGCTTCATTCTTCTACATGTAGACATGCAGTTTTCCCATTAGTCGAAGATGTTTTCTTTTCTCATTCACATATATATGTATGCTTATATATACATATATGCTATATATATGGCATCTTTTAAAAATTCATGTGGCTGTAGGTGCATTGCCTTGTATCTGGGTCCTCTATTCTAGAACATCGGTCTACACGTATCTCCTTCTGTGCATGTACCATGCTGTTTTTATTGCTATGGTTCTGTAATGTAACTTGAAATAAAAAATGGTGATTCCTCCAGCAGTGTCCTTATTGTCCCAGATTACTTTGGTTTTCTGAGGTCTTTTGTGCTGTCATATGAATTTTAAGATCAATTTTTGTTTTGTTTTGAAGAATTTCACCCAGATTTAAATAGGGGATACACCACATATGTAAAATCTGTTGGTAGGATGACCATTTTCTTTATTTACTTTACTTTTTAATTTTATGTGTATTGCTTGCATGTATTTAAGTGCACCCATGTCATGCAATGCACACAGAGGTCAGAAGAAGGTGTTGGGTTCCCTGGAGCTGGAGTAATGGAGAATTGTTAATCACCATGTGGGTGCTGTGGACTGAATCTGGATCTTCTGCAAGAGCGATCAATGCTCTTAACCACTGAACCATCTCTGCAGCTCCAAGGATGACCATTTTCACAATATTGATTATACCGTTTCATGAGAATAGGAGGTCTGTCCATCTTCTTGTGTTGCCTCAATTTCTTTCTTCAGTGTTTTAAAGTTTTCATTACCAAGATCTTTCACATTCTTGGTTGATTTATTCCAATTTTTTATTTATTTTTGAAGCTATTGTGAATGGAATTCTTTCCTTAATTTTTTTTCAGTATGTTTCTCATTGGTATATTAAAAGACTACTGATTTTTCTACATGAAATTTTGTATCTGGCCACTTTTGCTAAAGGTTTTTAAGACTTCTGAAACTTTTCTGGTTGAGTCTTTAAAGCATCTAATATATAGAATCATATCAATCATATCTACAAATAGAGATACTTTGCCTTCTTTTCTTATTTGTATCCTTTTTATTTGCTTTTTTTGCCTTATTGGTGTAGGTAACACACCCTGTACTGTATTGAGTAAGAGTAGAGAAAGTGGATTTCCTTTTCTTGTTCCTGACTTTAACAGAAAGGATTTCAGGGGCACTTGAGAGATGTCTCAGAGGTTAAGAGTACTGGCTGCTCTCACAGAGGACCCAGGTTCAGTCCCCAGCACCCACATGGCAGCAGTTCAAACAGAATCCAATGCCCTCTTCTGACATCTACGGACATTGCACCACACTAGTGCACTTACATATATGCAGACCATACACTCAAACACATAAAATAGAATTAAAAATAATAAATTTTTAAAAAAGAAATGCTTTCAGTTTTTCCCCATTTAATATATTGACTATATGTTTGTCATACATAACCTTTATTATGTTGAGATATGTTGCTTCTCTTCCAATGATTTTGGGGACTTTTAAAATGAAAGGATGTTAAATTTTGTGAAAAGCTTTTTCTGTATCTATCCATATGACAGTATGATTTCTGTCCTTGAGTCCATTTTATGTCATTTATTTATTTATCTATATTGAACTATTGTTGCAATTCTGGTATAAAACCATCTCGATCATGGTGAACGATCTTTTTGAAGTATTCTTAAATTTGGTTTGAAAGTATTTTGTTGAGAAATTTTGCACCTATTTTTATCATGGAAATTGGTATGTGCTTTTTTTGTTGTGTCTTCCTTCGCTTTTGGTATCAGGGTAATACTAGCTTCATGAAAGAGTCTGGTAATGTTTCCTCATCTTCCTGTTCATTAGATAGTTTGAGAAGTATTCATGTTAGTTCTTCTTTGATGCCCTGGTAAAATTCACCAGTGAATCTATCTGGGCCTGGATTTTTTTCACTGGGAGAGGTTTAAGTATTGCTTCAGTCTCACCGCTTGTTATAAGTCTGTTTAAATTATTTTTCTCATTTGGGTTTAATTTTTGTTTCACGTTTTCCCCTCCTATTCAATATAGTGCTTGATGGCCTAGCTAAAGGCAACAGAATAAAATAAAAACAGATACAAACAGGAAAGGAAGAAGTCAAAGTATCCTTCTAAACAGACAGCACAATTCTATGTATGAGACCTCAAAGACTGTACCCAGAAACTCTTAGAACTGAAAAACACTTCAGCAAAGTGGCAGGTCACAAAATTAACACACAAAATTAATGGCTTTCCTACATATCAAAGACAACATTGTGAAAATGGTCATCCAACCAAAAACAATTGATATATTTAATGCAATCTTCACAGAAATTGAAAAAAAATAATCCTGAAATTCATATGGAAGCATAAAAGACCCTGGGTAGATCAAATAAATCTGAACAATGAAAACATAGCTGGAGGTTATAACCATTCCTTACTTCAAGTTATACTACATATCCATAGGAAAAAAACATAATACTGGTATAAAAACAGACTAATTAATCAGTGGAATAAAATTGAAAACCCAGGTGTAAGTCCACACACCTATAGCTGCCTGATTTTTTACAAAAAAGCCAAAACCACTCATTGTAGAAAAGACACCCATCTTAAAAAATTGGTGTTAGTCAACCTAAATATTTACATGAAGAATGAAACTTGATCTTTATTTCTCACTCTGCACAAAAGTCAATTCCAAATGGATCAAAGACTTCAGTGTTACACCTGAAACTCCACTTCGAGATACAGGCATAGGTAACAACTATCTGAACAGGACTCCAATTTCTCAGGAAATAAGGCCAACAATTGACAAGTGGGACATCATGAAATTAAAAAGCTTCTGTACTAGAAAGGAAACTAGTAATTGACTGAAGAGGCAGCCTGTTCCACTATGCTCCATGAGCCTTAGGTGTTAGAGGTTCCACTGTAGATGTGTCCCTTAGTGCTCGGCATCTTTCAGACATATATTCTCTGTGTATTACCTGTTGTGCAACTCTGTAATAGACTCCATTCTGTTGCAAAAAGAAGTGTCTTTGATGAGTGGTGTATGGTATACTTGTCTATAAATATAAGAATCCATATCTCACACACAATAAGAAATTTCATTTGTCTAGAGATATGACAGAGATGAGATTTTTCTCTAGGATCTGTGTCATCTCCAGTCATGTGTGTTTGGCTGTATTTACAGTGCTACCCAAGAGTTCCCTCCTATTGAGAGGGCTTTTGAGGTCTATTGAAGTCCTTTCTTTGCCCATTTTAAAAATTTAGTTGCTTTTTGTTGTTGTTGTCGTTGCTATTATTTACATTTTTAATGTAGCAAATCCACACACTGGAATACTATTGAATCACAAAAATTCATCAGCACTGATGTGTACTAAAATATGTATGAACAGCCAAAACCCATGCCAAGTGAAAACCAGTCATAAGAACTTCCATATAGCATGAATAATCCATATGCTTTAAAAATTACTTGGAAATATACAAAATGTAAAACTTCCCAACTTGTTTTACAGACTTTCATAACTCAAACACAAAATATTATATACATGAAAAAAATAAATTTATTCTTCACATAAATAAAAGTTTTCACAAACTACTATAAAAAGTCTTTTATGAAAATCACCAAGAAAATTAAGAACACAGTTCTTATTTTAAAAGCTAAAGAAAGAAAAAGATGTAATTTGGATACTAAACACTTAAATGATGCTAAATTCTTATCACACTACATAAAAAAATCCAAAGATTAAAAGAATAGAGATGGTGTGGTATTTGAAGGCAAACATAATAGAACCTAACTACCTGGGTTTGAATGTCTGCTCCAGCAATTCTTAGTTCTGGTGTTAATTCCTTTCTTTGTGTCTCTAGCTTCTCAAATTTAAAATGGAAATTATAGTTCTTCCATTAGTTAATAGATAGATACTTACAGCACTCACGGCTTTCCAGAAAGATTCTGTTGTGTTGTAGCAGCTACTGAAGTTCAAATACAAGTTCATCTCTATAAACTGTGTGACTTTAATAAAATCACTAAGCCTCCTACATTCCTCCATGGTTTTTTCATATAAAAAACAGGTAAGGAACTGGAAAGACGGCTCAGAGTTTAAGAGCACTGGCTGTTCTGGCAGAGGACCCAGGTTCGATTCCCAGCACCCACATGGCAGCTAACAACCATCCATAACTCCAGTTCCAGGGGAATTTGACACCCTCTTCTGACCTTCGTGGGCATCGTAGGACAAAAGTGCACGTACATACATGCAGGAAATACACTCATACACATAAAATAATAAAATACTTTAAAAAAATAATAAAATTACATAAGTAAAACAGATAAAATAGTAAACCTATGTCTAATAAATCTTTTTGTGATTATGAGAAAAGTAATTTAAAGTCCGAAAATCTTTTTTTCCATTTAATTTTTTTACTTAAATTTTATAGCATTTTTACTGAATTTTTGTGCATTTCATACACAGCATTTTAATCATCTTTATACTCCCTTCCCCATTGGCACCCTCCCATAGGCACCCCTGACACTGAATTTCATGCATTCTGCCACTTATGTTAACTCCTATTGTGTCAAGTTAGTGTACCCAGAGGCCCTCTGTGCAAGTTCATCCACTGGGGTTCTAGTCAGCCTATCTAGAGTCACTCTCTTAAAGAAGATCAACTCTCCTTCACCTGGCAGTAATCAGCTGCCAATAGTTCTTCAGTTAGGGTTGGGGCTTGTTGCCCATTTCCCCAGTTCTATGTTGGTTTTTTGTCTGCATGAGTTTGCATGGGTCTTGTACATGCTGACACCATTGCTGTAGGTTCATACGAACAAGTTCCTAGGAGCCTGTAAGATGGTCTTTCCACATGGCCATGCACCTCCTCCCCTGGTTCTTACATTTTTTCTGCCCCCTGTTCTGAAATGATTCCTAAGCCCTGGGTTGGTGGCTTTTAGTACAGGAGTGCTGTCCAAGGACCCATACTCTGAAGTCTCTTATTCTCTATGCTTTGGTCACTTGTATCCTTTTGTGTTCATGGCCCTCTGTTGCATGAGGGAGTTTCATTTATGAGAGTTGGGAGAAGCATTAATATTTTTTCTACTCCTTGTTCCACTATGTTCCATGAGCCCTAGGTGTAGAAGTTCCCTATGGATGTTTCATTTACAGTTGGGTATTTCACAGACACTTAATCTTTCTGTATGACCAGTTGTGGAACTCTGTAAGGGTTTCATTTATTGTAAAAGAAGCTTCATTGATGAGTGGTGACTGGAATACTTGTCTGTAAATATAAAGATCAATATTTAGCACATAGTAAGAAATACATTTGTTTAGGCCTTGGAGATTTCTCTAAGGTCTATGACCTATCCAGCCATGTGTATTTGGCTATGTTTCCAGTACTACACATGATACTTTTAAAAGAGACGTTGAAGTGTTAGCATTTTTAAGGACTGTGGAACTTTTAAAATTGTACTGTTTTATGTTGTGATATTAATATCACACTTTGGGATAAGAAATGCATGCAAACATTGTAGTTTAATAGTGATTTGTGTGTCTCAAGTTGACAAAGTGTCAATTGTGCTGGATAGCTTTAGTTGTCAGCTTGACATATTGGGTAGAGGGAGCCTCAACTAGAGGATTGCCTCCATTGGACTGAACTGTGGCTATATCTGTGGGGCATTTTCTTGATGTTTGAGTGATGTTGGAGGGCCCAGTCCACTGTGGGTGGTGTCACCCCTGGGCAAGGGCTCCCCAAGTTGGTTTTGGTCAGTGTTTTCATCATAGCAATAGAAAGAAATTATAATAACAACCTTAACTGATTTCTGATTTTAATGGGGATGCTTCAATTTTTTTTCCATTTAGAAGGACGTTGGATGCGGGGTTTTTGTATACAGCTTTAAAACCAGAAAATCTTGAGCTTCCCTAGTACATGGTAAAAGTTACTGTGCCAACACTCAGGCTTCTAGGTTACTTTTCCATGATTTTAGTCTCTACTGCAATGTGTCAACAAATTCTAAGTATTATAGTAATACCCAAATTTTCATTTCTACATCCTCTACCCAATAAGGCCACCATTCATAGGGAGGATGTTTGAGTAGATATTAGGTATCAATCATATGCCTCCTTTCCCTCCAAAACTGAAGGTTAGCCTTGAGAACTGTCAAATGGCCTTACATAGTTGTTCATTGTAGGAGAATAAGTATGACAATACTAGCCATTTTTGTGGTCAGAATTAGAAGTCATGGCAACATTTGCTTTTTAAATTGATAGAGTACTGTTTTCCTGAGTTTGGGGAAAAAACAGATACTCTCCCACACTAGGTAAAACTTTAAATAATTGTTAATGACAAATGGCATTTACTGAGTTTATTGTGTGATTCACAATTCATAAGAAATTTATATAAATGTACTCTCTTTTAATCTTCACCAGAAACATTTAAGGAAATTGATTAAGGCAGAGGAGATACATAACTTATCCATAGTTACACAACTAGTAAGTAGTGAAGCCAATATTTCTATCCTGACATTTTTATTCTAGTTCCTATACTCTCAATCATTACACCATCTTGCCAATCTGGAAACATTTATTGAGATTAAAATGCATGTAATTTCTGACCTCGCAATCTCACCTTACAGCATTTACACATCAGGTATAAGAACATCAGCTCTGTACCTCATGGTGTAGGCCTGTGATTCTGGCTACTTAGGAGGCTGAGGCTGGAGGATCACAATTTCAAGGACCGTCTGGGCTACAGAGTGAGTTCAAGGCTAACTTTAGTAACTTTGCAAAACACTGCCTCAAATTTTTAGAAAAGGATTGAGGGCTGTAGCTCATTCGTATAGCACTTCCCTATAAAGGGTGAGGTTTTGGGTTCCATTCCCAGCACTGAAAAAGTAGAATAAAGTATCGGCATTATATCAATATATGTATCAACGTCTTCAAATTTTTCTTTTCAATTTTGAGAAGTTGAGTTTTTTGTGATTTTCATACAATATCTTTTGATGGTATTTAAATCCACTGTCCTATCTACACCTCATCCACTGTCTCTGCCCAATTTAATGTACTCTCACAAATAAAATTATGTCCTATAGAGTCTGATTTGGGTCCCCAGATATCCTTTGGTGTGGATTTATCAACTGGGCCTGTCAAGAGTCCCATCCCTGTAAGACACTTTCTCTCCCCCTATCAGCAGCCATCAATTACCAAAAGTTCTGTACTTTGGGTTAGGAAGTAGGTTAGGTTACCCACTTCCCCATGTCTACGCTGGGATTTTTGTCTGGTGTGAGCTTGTATAGAACTTGTGCATGCTGTTACCTTTGCTGAGAGTTCATATGAATAACTGACCAGCCATCTGAAAGATTCTGTTTCCTTGTGGTCATTCATGCACTCTGACGCTTACAGTCTTTCCACCTCCACTTTCACAATGATCCCTGAGCCTTGAGAGGCAGAGATAGGTGTCCTATTTAGGGATAAACGCTCTGCGGCCTCTTTTTCTCTGCACATTGGCCAAGTCTGGGTTTCTATGTTAATCTCCATGTGCTGCATAAATAAACTTCCCTGGTGAGAGTTGAGCCATGCATTAATCCTATGTGTAGGGGTTGCATTGAAGATGTGTCACTTGGAGTTAGGTTTCTCAGAGACACTTTTTGTAGCTATTGTAATAGTTTTCTTTTAATCTTGGAGGCAACCTGGTGTTCACTAACAAGGAAATTCTTCAATAAATCATACTTCATTTGTACACAACATTAATATTTAGGTACTCTTGAGATTAATCCATATGTATTGAATTGAGGTTACATGCGACATATTAAAGATTAGAATAAAATTTCAGAATACTATATATAGTGTGATTCTTAAATGACTCACCTAATTTATAGGTCTACAGATCTCTTCCCTGAACTTCTGACTTCCTATTTAACATTTTCTATTTGGGTCTCAAAAGCATTACAAAATCAATATATCTAAAACCTGAACTTAGAGTTTTCTATCTCCTAACCTATTACTTCCAATGTCCACTTTCCAAGTTACTGGAAATACATTTGTGTGTGTAAGTCATAAGCCTAGGACTCATCTTTGACAACACCTTCACTCTTATGTCATTTAAAATCACTGATGCACCTTCCTCACACTACACACATATTGAACCCTTCACCAAATTTTGTTGATTTCAAAATCTAAATACATCTGTAGTATCTCTACTGCTCATTCTTTTCATCAGCATATCCCTGACCAAATAACTAACACCTCCCACTTGAATTGCTAAAAACTCGAACTCAAAAAGTTTCTTCTTAACAGTCTAGCTATTTTGAATTCATCTTCCATCCTACATGTGGAAGCAAAGAGAGCTGTCAGTTCAGAAAGTTTTTGTCTGGATCACTTTGAATCACACAGAAATCAAAGCAGCATTATGATAATGCCAGCCTAAAATTTTTGGGGTTTTGTCTTTTTGAGACAGGGTCTCCCTGTAGCCCCAGCTGTCCTGGAACTCGCTGTGTAGACCAGGCTGGCCTCAAACTCACAAAGATCTGCCTGCCTTTGCCTCCCAAGTGCTTGGATTAAAGGTCTGGCTCAGCTCAAATTTTTTAATTTCTCTCTCTCTCTCTCTCTCTCTCTCTCTCTCTCTCTCCCTCCCTCCTTTATGAGACAGGGTCTTCCTGTAGCCCCAGCTGGCCTGGAACTCTCTATGTAGACCAAATACAGAGATCCACCTGCCTCTGCCTCCCAAGTTCTGGAATTAAAGGCCTGAGCCACCACACCTGGCTCACTTCTTTTTTTTAAGTAATAGTGTCTTTCTTATCTGAGAAAGATGATTTACAGATCTGGGATTAACCATTTATCTAATACATTATATCTTGTGCCCCAGAGTACAGGAAAAATAACAATAAAACACATTTAAAACTCTTCTTGAATATTTAGACTTTGGTGAGGAGTGCATGAAACATCCTCTTCCCAGGGAGCTGCTCTAGCAACCATAGCAACTATGCCATTTATTCATCTCTCTAGCCTGACTACTACCTCATAGGTATTGCAGTAGAAAATGTCTTGTTTTCTATTCACCCTATATGATTAATTTTAAATACTAAAAGTTCCTAAGTACCTAAAGTACTCTTCGGAACTTACAGTTTTCCTGGGTTTCTGCTTTGTTTCCTATTTCCAAACTCACCCTGGTTCTCCGGATTAGGACCCCAGTACTCGTTGAGTTCAGATTATTCCTTTAGTTCCCTAATCCTTCCTTAGGAACATGTTAACAATAGGCACATCCTAAAATTGCATCTACCTGTTTGTTGATTCATCAGGAGTTGATGGCTACTTGAATCCTATGATAATAGTTATAATTTTATGCCAAGCCTAGGCTCAGAAAGAAACAGCAAATCCAAATCAACAAAATCAGAAATGAAAGGGGAAACAGTACAACAGATACACAAAAGATCCAGACCATTATAAGGGAATACTTTAAAAACCTATATGCTACTAAATTTGAAAATCTAGAAGAAATGGTTGACTATTTAAAATCATGGGAACCACCAAAGTTAAACCAAGAAGAGATCAACAGTTTAAACAGACCCATAACATGTAAGGAAAACAAAACGGTAATACAAAGCCTCCCAAATAAAAAAAAAGCCCAGGCCCAGATAGATTTACAGCAGAATTCTACCAGAAATTTATAGACCTCCAGCCGATACTATGTGAATTATTCAAAACAATAGAAACAGAGAGAGAACTCGCAAATTCCTTCTATGAACCCAGCATGACTCTAATACCCAAACTGGGTAAAGACACAACCCAAAAAGAAAACTCTAGACCCATATCCTTGATGAACATAGATGCAAAAATTCTCAACAAAATACTTGCAAACCGCATACAGACACACATCAAAAAGATCATTCACAAATACAAAAATAAAAATCTTAAGAATCTAGAAAAAAAAGATCATTCACCATGATCAAGTAGGTTTTATCCCAGAGATGCAGGGATGGGTCAATATACACAAGTCAATAAATGTCATTAATCATATAAATGGACTCAAAGACAAAAACCACATTGTCATCTCAATAGATGCAGAAAAGGCTTTTGACAAAATTCAGCATGGGTTTATGTTCAAAGTCCTAGAGGGAATTGGACTGGAGGGAACATACCTCAGCATAATTAAAGCCATATATAACAAACCCACAGCCAACATCATTCTAAATGGGGAAAAAACCTGGAGCCATTCCCATTAAAATCAGGAACCAGATAAGGATGTCCACTATCTCCACTCCTTTTCAATATAGTGCTTGAAATTCTTGCAAGAGCAATAAGACAAAAGAAGGAAACTTTAATTTAGAGTACTAATTGGAAAAGAAGAGGTCAAACTATCACTTTTTTGCAAATGATATGATACTATACCTAAGAGATCCCAAAAGTCCCACCAGAAAACTCCTAGAACGTTCGGCATAGTGGCAGGTTATAAAATCAATCTACAAAAATCAGTAGCCTTTCTATATACCAATAACAAGCAATTGGAGAATGAATACAGGGAAATGCTTCCATTCACAATTGCCACAAAAATTAAAATATCTTGGAATAAACCTGACCAAAGACATCAAAGATCTCTAGAGT
>NW_008339433.1:6099009-6101331 GCF_000622305.1 Nannospalax galili | reverse complement strand
GAAACTATTAGAAGAAAATATTGGCAGTAACTTACAAGATATAGGTGAAGGAAAGGATTTTCTAAATCAGACAGAAGTTGCTCAGGAATTAAGGTCAGCAATCAATAAGTGGGACCTCATTAAACTAAAAGGCTTCTGTACAGCAAAAGAAACAATCAGAAAAGTAAAGATAAAACCCACAGAATGGGAAAAAATCTTCACCAGTGACACATCTGAAAGAGGTTTAACATACAGAATATATAAAGAACTCAAAAAAAAAAATCAAGAAACCAAATGACCCAATTAAAAAATGGGCTAAAGACCTAAACAGAGAGTTCTCAAAGGAAGAAATAAAGATGGCTAATAAACATCGCAAAAAGTGTTCAACATCATTGGTCATTAGAGAAATGCACATTAAAACCACCCTAAGGTATCACCTTACCCCAATCAGAATGGCTAGGATCAAGAGAACAAATGATACCAAATGCTGGCTAGGATGTGGAGAAAGGGGAATGCTCATTCCCTGCTGGTGGGTTTGCAAACTCATGCAGCCTCTAAGGAAAACAGTGTGCAGAACTCTTAAAAAACTAAAAATGAACCTACCATCTGACCTGGTTATATCACTCCTTGTCATAAAGCCAAAGGACCCATCCTAATGTAGAGGTACTTGTACAAACATGTTTTTGCTGCTCTTTTCACAATAGCTAAGAAAAGGAAGCAACCTAAGTGTCCCTCAGCTGACGAGTGGTTAACAAAACTGTGGTATATTTACATAAGGGAGTTCTATTCAGCAGTAAAGAAAGATGAAATAATGAAGTTTGCAGGTAAATGGATGGATCTAGAAATTGTTATACTAAGTGAAGTAACACAGACTCAGAAAAACAAACGACACATGTTCTCCCTTATATGTGGCTCCTAGCACCAAATCCTTCTAAATTGCAGGTCCTTTTAATAAGATAATGCTATACAGCAATCCCTTCTTCATGAAATAACTACAATCATCACAACTTCGGCTAGCCTGATTGCTAAACATAGTCACAATTGGGCTTGTTGACGGTAGTGTCCATTCATTAAAGGAGTGCCAAGCAGGGTCACTGGATCCTCACCTGAGTATCCAGCCACTCTTCCCAGCCAACTAGTCCAGCCTTGGAAGACAAAATAAAAATGAGGAAGAACCCAATAGAGGGATGCTTTGGGAAGCCCTTGTCAAGAAACTCCAATGGATTCTCATATGAACGTTAGAAAATTTCTCTGTTCTGACTTTTGTCTATTTCCCTGTCTAGATCTTGTAATGCTAATTACTCTTGCCTTTACTTCTCCTTCACATCTCCTATTCATGAATCAAGGACTTCTTTCTCCCCTTAGAGACAAGAGTTATGCAATTTGGGAGTCTTTTCGATAGACCCATTGAAGGGGTACCCCATTTGCCTCACCCTGCGTCCCTGCTCAGCATGGAAGAAGCCAGAGTGGTCTGCGCCCCTATTCCCTATTGGCAATTTGGGTGACCCCTTCAGAGGATGGCATGATAAGAATAGGAGGTAGGAATTGGCTAGCTAGTTAGGGTAAAAAGACCCCAGAAATGTAGGCAGTTTCTTTGCTAAAAGTCAAAATGTCCTTGGGCCTGTCAGCAACATACTCTGTTCCAAAGGCCAAAAATGTCAAAAGTATTTGGGAGCTTGTATTTAATCCTTAAAAGATTTTAGGGTTACCTCTTCGGGGGGGGGATTTTGAGAGGAGGGAGTGGGCATGGATTTGGTCAAAACACCTCATATGCATGTATGAAATTCTCAGTAAAGTTTCTGCAAAAATTAAAAATAAAATAAAATAACAGACTGGTGGGACTAACCTTATTGGATGTTTAACAGCCATACTTTGAGGCCTATACTAATATGGTCAGAGGGACTTAAAGGACAGTTTTGCCCTCCGAGGTCAACTAAGTTCCAGGGGACTATGGAACAGCTCTCAAAATGTCCTGTAACTGTGGTGAGTCATCTATCCTCTTGTTCAGGGAGGTCATGGTGACCCCACAAGATGGACTTGAACCAGTGTTCGGTCTACAAAGAGGAAGGTCAACTCAGAGGGAACATCTCATTCACGCTTCCAAGTGAAGCTAGACATGGTCGAGCAGGACCTTTGACTTATCTTCACATAGTTGGAAATGTAAAAGAAAGGAGCCAGGAGGTCCTCCCAAGCCCATGTGACCCCTGAGGAACAGATCCCCAAATGACCTTAAGTGTAAAAATAAATTGATTTATTTGGGCCAACTGTACGGCCTTAAACACCCAAAAGGAAAGTATAACCAAAAAGTAAAGTCATCAGTATATTTCTTTAAGAGTTCAAGAG
>NW_008339433.1:6084450-6098929 GCF_000622305.1 Nannospalax galili | reverse complement strand
CTAACCAGAAAGTGCTGCTCAGATGTAAGACTTCAAATCTTGGTCTCCAATACTGTAGTGCCCACCTGTAGCTAAGGGAGACAACTAGCTACTGTTCTAAAATGATGGATAAATTTTTCTGCCCTTATTTAGAAGCCTTTGAGAGGGAAATGACACTGATTCTAATCACTCCAACAGCTATCAAAATACCTGAAAGGAAATCCTGAATCCATCACTCTAGAGTCCAGCCTTGGATGACAAAAGAAAAATGAGAAAGAACCCAATAAAGGGATGCTTTTGGAAGCACTTGTCAAGAAATTCCAATGGACTCTCATATGAACAACTGAAAATTGCCCTGTTCTGACTTTTTGTTGTTCCCTGTCTAGAACTTGTAATGCTATTTACTCTTGCCTTTACTTCTCCCTCACATTTCCTATTCATGATTCATGGGCTTTCTTTTCCCCTTAGAGATGAGAGTTATGCAATTTGGGAGTCTTTTAGATAGATCCACTGAGTGGGTACTCCAATTGCCTCACCCTGCATCCCTGTTCAGTATGGAAGAACCCAGAGCTGTCTGCGTCCCTATTCCCTACTGGCAATTTGGGTAACCCCTTCAGAGGATGGCGTGATTAGAATAGGAGGTAGGAATTGGTTAGGCAGTTAAGGTAAAAAGACCCCAAAGAAAAGTAGCGTTTCTTGGCTAAAACAATGTCCTTGGGCCTCTTTGCAACCTACTCCATTCCAAAGGCCAAAAATGTCAAAAATCTTTGGGAGCTTTTATCTAATCCTTAAAAGATTTTAGGGTTACCGCTTCAGAACGGGGAATGTTAGAGTAGCCAAAAGCCCCATAAAAGAAAATTAAAAATGAAAGAGTACATGCAGTTATCAGAAAAAAAGTGATGGAGAGATATGGGAGGAGTTGGAGGGGAGGGAGTGGGCATGAAGTTGATCAAACACCTTATATGCATGTATGAAAGTCTCAATTATTTATTTTAAAAAATATATTTGGAGAAGACGAAGCAGTTGAAAGTTTAAACTTCAAAGATTTTGTAGGTGCTAATATTGGATTTTGTCTTTCAGATTTAATATCTTTTCTGAGTTTTATAGTTATTCAATAAATTCTATAGGTCAGTACAATAAAAAAACTAATCAGAGGAGATAAAGAGGGACACTTCATTCTAATCAAAGGAACAACTAACAAAGAAGATATTACAGTCATGAACATATATGCGCTAAACTCTGGTGCATTCAAATTCATAAAAACAGTACTACAGTCCTGTTAACCCCAACTCAGTAATAATAGGTGACTTCAATACCCCACTATCTCCAACAGACAAGTCAACTGGACAATATATAAATAGAGAGACATCTGAATTAAATGACATCTTACCTAACAGACCTAACAGACATCTACAGAATATTCCACCCAAGCACCAAAGATTACACTTTCTACTCAGCAACCCATGCAAGTTACTCTAAAACTGACCACATGTTGGGGCACAAAAAAACCTCAACAAATACAAAATATTGAAACAATTTCATTAATTCTATTAGACCACAATGAAATAAAGCTTATAATCAGCAGTAAAAGAAGCTCTAGTAACTACTTGAGCTCATGGAGAATAAATGACAAACACCTGAATGATGACTGTGTCAAATAAGAAATTAAGAAAAAAATATAAGTATTCATGGAACTAAATCAAAATGAGAATACAACACAACAAAACCTCTGGGACACCTTAAAAGCAGTCTTAAGAGTGAAGTTTACAGCTTTTAGTGCCTACATTGAAAAACCAGAAAGAGCACATGCAAATGACTTAACCAGTACAACTCAAAATTCTGGAAAGGCAAAAACAATTCCAAACCTCGTGAGAACAGATAACAAAAATCAAAGCATAAATTAATGAAATAGAAACAAAGAAAACAATACAAAAAAAGAAATCAATGACTCTAAGAGCTGGTTCTTTGAAAGGTTAAACAAGATATACAGACCCTTAGCCCAGCTAACCAAAAAAAAAAAAAATGGAAATCCAAGTCAACAAAATCAGAGACAAAAGGGGAAATATCTCACTAGACACCAAAAAGTCCAGAACATTGTAAGGGAATACTTTAAAATCTGTACTCCATTAAATTCGAAAATCTAAAAGAAATAGATCGATTTCAAAATCATGGACACCACAATTGGCCAGGTCAGAGAACAAAACATTGCAGAGTGTATATCTCTGAATATGACTTCTATATTAAATCTCACCCACCTACAGCTCAGGGACTGTTGCAGATGAGGAGTTGGAGAGATTGTAAGAACCAGGATTCATGTGTGAATATAAGAAAAGAGCAGCTTTCAGGCCATTGGGAAGTTGGTCATATGAACTTGCAACAATGGTAACAGCATATCAATTCAATCAGGAAAAAAAACCCACATAGAACAGGGAAAGGGGCAGCAGGCCCCAACCCCAGCCTAGGAACTATTGGCAATTGATTACTGCTGCATGAGGAAGAATAGATGTTTAAGGGAGTGACTCTAGATAGACTTACTGGATTGCAGTAAGTGAACTTGCACTGAGGGATATCTGGGTACAAATGCTTGACCAAATAGGACTTAACATATATTATAGAATACATGAAACCCAGTGGGAGTGCTATGGGGAGTACAGATGGGGGAGGGGGGTCTAAATTTGATTAAGATCTATTATAGTACACAAAACCCAATAAAATATATTTAAATAATCTGTAAGAAAGACATTAAAATAGAAGAAGGACTTTTAGGGAAAAAAAAAGGTACCAACAGGATGGGGGGAGACAAAATTGGATAATAGAACAATATGATCAAAATGTACTATGAAAACATCATAATGATAGCCATGGTTTTATATAATGAGTATATGCTAATAATTTTTAAAGCAAGCAGTAATTTCCACATCCTAACTTATAATGTTCTTTGTAATGAAAGCCAATATTCACTTTATGATTAGAACTGAAATAGGAATGAAGGGAATAAAATAGACCAGTATTAGAATAAGTTAGAAGTAAAAGTTATGAACTCTACCCAGGTGAATACCCCTTCAGGCATTTATAAGTCACATACATTACACAACTCCATGTGCCATAGTTCACGTAGAATGCAGCTGCATGCCTTCTACATGAGGACTCCACAAACCTTGAAAATCACTCATGAAAAGGCTTTTTGTGTCCTGATAGACACTTAAGACTTATAAAGGCAGGATTATTTTTAGACTACACAGTTATTAAAGCTATTGTGGAAATTTTGAAGATGCTTATTGCTGCTATTTTAGAGTCCAAACACCTAGCATGTTTTGTTGCCTTAGTTATTATTGGGATTTTTAATCTCAAAATGGTAAGAAAGAAAAGAAGTATGATTGTGAGTGGCACCCGAACAGGAATGAACTATTGATATTGGTGTATCAGTACAAAAACAAATACAGAAGGAGCAAGTAGGCAATTCACAATTAAGAATGTCCAAAAAGCATATAAAAATGTACAGTACTACCATTAAATGATGACAAATTCAAGTAAAACCAATATGACTGTAATTGAAAAAATTATCAAATGTTTAAAAATATGTTTAACATCCAGAATTGCTGAGATTCAGAGAAGTGTAAACCCTCATGCAATGCTTGTAGGAGCATAAATTGACAAATTTACAGTAACAAGAGTTCTTATATATTGAGTCTACAGCACCATATTCAGAAATGTAACCCATAGAATCACAAATGAGAACAAACAGGTATACTCAAAGGTTGACACTGCAACAGATCTTGCCACTGCAAAATAGTGGAATAAACTTTAAAAGCCAGAAATAAAGGATAGATTAAACAAAATATGAGGTATAGTGAGGTATGCAGCTCACTAGGAAAATGTTTTCCTGGCATGCATATCCTATTTTCAATGCTTAGCACCAAAAAATTAAATAAACAATAAATCATAAATCATACACACAGTTATTAAAAGCACCTTATAGGAGATTTAATGCCATGGGATAAAAGTTTAAGCACACTATTTAAATACATATTTTTAATATATATTTAATATAAATATATATATATATATAAAGAGAGAGAGAGAGAGAGAGTAGGGAGATGGCTCAATGAGTAAGAGCTCTTGCTGCCCAAGTATGAAGACATGAGATTGATCCCAAGTACCTATATAAAAAGTCAAGCATGGACACACATGTGCCTGTGGAAGGCAGAGACAGTTTGGCCCAAAGGGCATGCTGGCCAGCCACTCTAGCTGAAACAGCAGGACCCAGGTTTAGTGAGAGTTCTTGTCTCATGGGAATATTGCCGAAAGTGATAGAACAGGACACCTAACATCCTCCTCTGGCCTCCTCATTCTCATGCACATCCATGTACACACATGTGCATATGCCACACACATCTTACAAACACAGTATATGCTTATCTAGAAACAGAGTTTAAAGCAAACTACAAAGCAGTTTGTAGAATGACATTTAAAATATTCATATTTGTGATGACCATTAAGACTATAAATAGCCCTGCCTTAACAGTCACAGAAGCATGTGTTGAGAAGGAAATTTGCTTTTGTTTATTCTCTTCCAACAAATTCTCCTCTATCCACCTTCCCTATCTTCTGCCCTCCCACCCATAGTTGGTGCAAGTATCTCATAATAACAAAATAGTAATAATCTCTTCTGTCACTCTAGGCCCCTAAGTGACTAGTTTCCTTGGTCACATGTGACATGTATTGCATACAAAAGAAAGCAGGAAAAAAAGAGGTTTTATTGTATTAAGTCACTGAGATTCATGTGTGTGTGTGTGTGTGTGTGTGTGTGCATGTGTGTGTGTGTGTGTAAAAATCAGAAATGTAAAGAGAGAGGGAGGAAAAATACATGACAGAATGCATGAAATCTTGTGGGAGGGGCTATAGGGTTGTGTATGGGATGGGGGTATTAAGATGTTTAAGATGTTTTGTATGAAGTTTACAAAAATTCAATAAAATATACATTTTAAAAGATTAGGAGGGAGACATAAAATGATAACAAATAGACTTTACTTACAATTTCATTTTCTTGCAAAGTCCTCAAATTTTAAACACGGAACACACTCAATTTTTAATCAAGACTTTATAGAGTAGTATTTAGGTTCATAGTGAAATTGAGCAGAAAGTATAATGAATTTCCTCATACTGCCTGTCCCCCCACAGCACACACACAACCTCCTCCATCATCTGTATCCTGAACCAGAATAGTCTCACCACCCTGAACTTCCTCTGTTCTCTGATTGTTCATTCCCCCTACACACTACCCACTGGAAATCTCTGAACTTGCTACTTCCATGTTTTTTTTTCTTTTCCAGAATATTATGTGGTTAGATTCATAATGAATGTAAATTTTTCATATTGACATCTTTCGTTTACTAACATGGATTTAAGTTTCCCTGGTGTCTTTCTTTTCATTACTTGATAACTCATCATTTTAGTGGTGAGAAATAATTGCAATATTTGGATGGATACACACTGGTTGGTTCCAAATTTAGGAAATTATGAATAAAAATGTTACAAATAGCTCTGTATTTTATTGGATTGGTTAGTTCATCTGTTCTTCACTAATATCACACTATCTTGGATAGCTCTATAAGTCATCTTGGTGATGGGCAGTACCAGCCCTCTGAATTTGTATTGCATCAGCATTCCTCTTCTATCATATGGAAGATATTGTAAAGAATGAGTGTGATTTCTCCTTTAAATATGTACTAATATTTGCCAGTGAACCCACCTGGGCCAGGTGCTTTATGCTTGGACAGCTTATTTATGCTGACTGAATTTTCATTAGCTTTTTTAATTACCTTTTTCTTTTGTGGGAATTTCAGCAGATTAATCATGTAAATGTCTGCCCCATTTCAACTAAGCTGTCAAATTTGTGGGTTTACAGTTATCCATAATATTGCTTTATTATATTTTTATAAAATTTGCTTTTGTTGTTTCTCTTACACCAATTCTTCCATCCACCTTCCCCATGTTGTGGGCTCTCAGCCATAGGTGGTTCAAGTATCTCAAAATAGCAAAATAATCCTAATCTCTCCCACTACCCCTTGCATCATTGCTACTATTTATTTGTGTTACACATAAATATACATAAGTGTGCGTAAACATAAGTATATATAATGAAACAATATTACTACTACTATTTTTTAACTTTTAAAAAAATTTAATAAGAATTTCATACATGCATATAAGGTGTTTTGATCAAATCCACACCCACTCTCTCCCCTCTAACTCCTCCCATATCTCCCCATCACTTTTTCCTGAACAATTTCATGTACTCTTTCTTTTTTCTTATATATTTTTTAAATTGGGCTTTTTGTTACTGTAACATTTCCCCCTCTGAAGAGGTAACCGTAAAATCTTTTAACACCACTATTTTAATCAAACTATTCTCTTAACACAACTAAAAAGAAAAAAAATGTTTTTAACCTCACCTAGTCATTCTATGATGTACAGCCTTTCCTGACATACAGCCCTTTCCTGTACATAGATATAAATCTCTGATAGCACTTCTCTTATCTCTCATGAAATTCATTCGATAGTTCTTTAAAAAAAACACATCTACTAGGAAAAAATTCCTGCAGTTTTGTCTCATAGAATGGTTTTCTTTATTTTTAAAGTTACTTTAGCTGAAACATAAAAATTGTATGTATTAATGAGATATTGTGCAATGTTGTATGCCCACATGATGTAATATAAGATTGCTGCTGGGTGAGGGATAGTATGACTTACATACAACCATTGGATGGGCTGACTAAACTGTAGTGGACAAATTTACATTGAAGGGCATTTGGGGACAAACACCTGAATGCATAGGACTCAGCATGTATGGCAGAGTGCATAGGGTTCGATGGGGGAATAGGGGGAGGAATGGATAGGGAAGGGGAATATGGATTTGAGTGGGAAATGTGTAAAATTTAAAAAGCTCAATAAAATACTTCAGTTAGGCTAAATCTAGCTATTCAAGAATTTATTTTTTATTTATAGTGACAACATTCAAAATTCTAAAAAATTTTTGAAATGTACAGTACATTATTCTTTCAATAGTTAATTTACTGTGCAAAAATCAAATTAGAATTTTTGCTCTTAACTAAGTATAACTAAGTTCCCATTGATCCACCTTTCTCAGTCCCTTCTCCCACTCCTCTTGCCTTCTGGCAACCACTGTTCTACTCTGAAATTCTTACCATATCAACTATTTTAAATTTCATATATGAGCGATGTTTTGTGGTGCTTATATTTCTGTGACTGCCTTATTTCACTTAACATAATGCTCTCTGGTTTCTCCTTCATTTTTGAATGATAATATCAGAAAGTCCAGAATTGTGAGTTGTTGTTTTTCCCTGTCAACAATATAAATGTTTCACGCTGCTATTTTCCTGCTTGCACAGCTCCTGAGGAGAAGCTGACTATAATTCTTATCCTTTTTCTTTCACAAGATATTGCTTCCTTTTTTTTTCTTCTCCAATTCCCATTACATGTATATTATAACTTATAGTTTTTCCACAGTTCATGGATAGCCTGTTCTGGTTTTCTCCATCACCCCTCAATTTTTGTTTTTAATTTGAAAGTTTCTAACGCTATGTCCCGATGTATGGAGAGTCTTTCCATTTTTGTGGGCTTTTTATCTCTACCATTTCTTGTTCATTCTTCCTTAGGATTTCCATCTCTCTACTTACATTTTCCAGCTGTTCTTACATAATCTACTTTGGCACTAAACCCCGAGTGTATTTTTAAATGGGGGGAGAGACTCATCTTTTAATTTTAATATTTTATTTATTATTTTTATTTTATATGTATGAGTGTATTTCCTGCACATATGTGAATGCACCTGTGCCATGCAATGCCACGGAGGTCAGAACAGGGCTTCAGATTCCCTTGGAACTGGAGTTAAGAAAGGTTCATAGCCACCATGTGGGTGCTGGGAGTTGAACCCAGGTCCTGTGAAAAAGCAGTCAGTGCTCTTAACCGCTGAGCCATCTCTCCAGCCCCAGCTCTGAGTATATTAACAGTAGTTTTTTTGTTTGTTTGTTTTTTCATTCCTGGCTGATCTTTAAAATTACTGATATATCTGAGTCTGCTTCTTGTTCAATCTATTCAAATGCATATTGTCTTTCAGTGTGTCATGTGATAGTTTGGAAAAAGGTGGACATGATGTACTGTGTAAAAAGAATCGTAGTAATAGATCTTTAGTAATTAAATTCTATGGTATGTAGGGGAAGGAGTACTGGGTAGTAGTCCTATGATTAGGTCTCAGTCTTCTGGTAAGTCTGTGCCTGGAGTGAACTTCACCTGTTGTGCTGGATAGTTTTAGTTGTCACCTTGACACACCTGGTTAGAGGGTACCTCGCTTGAGGAATTTTCTCTGATGGATTGGCGTGTGGCCATGGTTGTAGCATATTTCCTTGATTGTTGTGTGATATGAGAGGGCCCAGCCCATTGTGGGTGGTATCACCTCTGGGCAGTTGTCCTGTGTTGTATAAGAAAACAGGCTGAGCATGTCTCAGGGGAGCAAGCCTGTGAGCAAGCACTCCCCCATGATCTGTGCTCCAGTTTCCTGCCCTGAGTTCCTGCCTTGGCTTCCCTTGATGATGAACTATGTGTGCTGTTACCCAAATAAAGCCTTTTCTCCCCAAGTTGGCTTTGATCACTGTTTTTATCACAGCGATAGAATCTAAGACACCAGTGCTTCACAGGATTCCTCCTTTACACAGCAGAGGATAGCAAAAGATGGCTAAAAGTGGGTATTTCCTTTCCCACACAGAGACTATGTGCTGATAGAACTCGAAAATTGTGGAGGTACACTATAATTAAGTCTTCCTGGAATTTTTAACTCTCATACTTGCCTACACAGAGCCTCCAGTAATTTGCCAATTATTGTGAGATTTTCCTACCCCAGGCATTGTTTCCCACAGAGCTTTCAACTCCTGGGTTTGTGCTCCTATAGATTATGGTTCCTGTCTTTCCAATTATTAGGGCAATACTTTGCCCAGAGACTACACTCCCTCCTGTATCTAAATGGAGCTGTTGAATTTCTATCTTGCTCAACTTCCTGTTTGATTTTAGGATAGAACAATAGTGACTTTTAAACTCATTACATATAAGACCAAAAAACTACTTGGTTTCCATGATATTTAATAGGATAGGATATATTATACATTAAGTATGTTAAGAAGCAAATTTTTATTGTCCTTTGAAACTTGTCTCCCCAAAATTCCATATACCTGATGGTTTAAACCTTAATTTCAAAAGGATCTACATGAGGAAGATTTTTAAATGAAGGGGTGGGAATTTTAGAACTAATAGATTTTGTCCATCATCCAGGAAATCAATGTTTTGCCACCAAAAAGACAGAAGGTAATTCTTCTCCCAAGAGGAGGCAATCATTTTTGTACTTCTATCACTTTAAAGTGAGTTCGTGTTCCTGCCTGAAGCAGCTCAGGCACAAATCTGAATTATTTGACTTTTTTCCCTTTCATCAAGTTTAACCGTTAAGAGGAGATTTTTTTACTGCTTATTCACAAATTCAAGTAAATCTAAGATGATGGCACAATCCCATAGAGTGTGTCATCTAAATGATGGCAGTGGTCTTGTCAAAAGGCATTATAACTTATCCAACTTTGAAAGCCCTGGCCAAGACAGGCCCAATTTGATAGAAGTCAGGTTATTCTGAAATACTTTGCCTTCTTTCCAAAAGAGCAACCTTAGCTGCCAATGTTCCTGAATTCTTATGCTTTTCACTTCTTCATTGAACTAACACAGTTGTGTCTCCGGAAGTTCCTTGCTTAAATGTGAATATACTGCCTAGAGAAGTGAATATATTAATTTTTCTGTATTCATTTCTACAAAGAAGGCAACGTATTGGTGAATTAAAATACCACAGAGAATAATGGGTGTGAGAAAGGAAGAAAATTCTGGGCATGGGAGGGAATGGGGGCATTGGGAAGATATAGAAAGAAAAGATAAAACAGCTAAGGAAGATATCCCAAAGGAAAGCTAGCGAGGACTCAAAAATTGCCAATTTATCCCCCAGTTCCCAAACAGAGAGAGTACAACCTGAATGTTTACTTTAGAAACACCAGCTGTGAGTGAATATCATTTAATACCTTATCTGTTTCTTCATCTGTGAAATGGAGGCTGGAGAAAAACAGCAACAGTAGATGATAATAACTGTACAAATATCTGATAAAGAAATGGACTAATGGAACAACTAGACTAGAAAGTTGCACATCTTGGAGTTTTAGTCTCAGTAGGATTATTTGGAAAAACTAACCTGGATTAAAGCATGATTGACTAGGGTGACGAAACTTCCTGAATTAGACCATTTCCCTTTTAGCCCATCTGAAATATGAAAAGTGCTCCCCTCTAAGCTCAAAAATACAGATTTGTAGTTACTTGAACTACTAATTTCCTTCCATCTTCAGGTTAGAGTAGCAAGAATTTCCAAAGTTGCTTATTTACCTCCTGAGGAACTGCCCACATAACACGATGTAGAAATAGTGGGAAAAATATATCAAATGTGCACAGCACTACTGTTTTCATAGAGGGCTTCCCAAAGAAGGAAGAGAAGATGGGAATTTTTGAACTAAAAGACTAAAGGTCAGATTGAAAAGGGAATGAAGTGCGAGCCTTAGCAGTCCTTCAAATCACGTTCCATCACTCACTCTGCCTAGACTTGGAGTAGACTTGATTTATATATCTAAACTATTGTCATGCCCTCTGTTCTCACCCAAGAAGAAAACAGTGTTCACTCTAAACAGGGCCACTCAGCCACAGACTGAGCTGACATTCATCGATGAGTCTGACTTTATTTAGCCTGCAACTTGTTAGGAAGACATCAGTTCTTGTATAATGCCAAGCCCAGGATAGCAAGTACAACAACCAGAAAAAGAAAAATTAATAGCCTGTGCATAGAGAAAATGCAATATAAAACTGCTATAGTGATATGTTTTTTTAAAAAAAGATTCATTTGATTATAAACATTGAATTCCAGTTCTCATCTTATAGCACCGGAGAAGAAATTGTTCTAAAATTGATAACTTGTGTTTTTCCTTCCCAAAGTTCGTGTTGCCATTCAAATTGCACTAAATCTTTAGAGACACTGCCTTCTGAGCCTAAAACCTATTTCCCCACCTAATTCTCATCTTGGTAAATACTTGTAATATATCTAGGAAATCAAAAGCATAATTTCTTTTTCAATATATGCAGACATTCATCTCCTGTGGTTGAGGGGGTGACTTAAATGCTACAAAATCGCAGAGTAGAGTACACAAAGGCTTTGGCGTAGCTGTTTATCCCTCTGGCACTGCTTTTATTTCTCTGCAACAGGACTGATGGGAGTGGGGGCTAGGTTCTGGTCTTTTGGTTGCTCTCGGAGGAAAAAAAAGCCACTGTTGTCTCATTGTACATTGAGGAGCAGGTGAGAAGAGAAAAACTGGAAAGATGATGAAAACCCTCCCATAACCCTTTTGCCTCTAAAGTCTTAACCCAGAGCCCCAGACTCTGCTATTGTGTCTTCCGCTAGACATAGAGAACAGGTAATCAGCAAAGCTAATCAAAAATGCATTCATTACCGCAGAGCGGCAGTGGGTGAGAATGATTGACACTTTCGTTTGGCAAGTGGTTTGTGGGTTGGCACAATGGAGTCTCCATAGCCCTTTGGCAAACCTTTTGCATGCACCCCCTCCTTCTTTTCCCACTCCTCCAGCAGTCTTCTGCCATGTTCAACCCTGCATTTCCATTCCGGAGAATCTAATTCTTGTAGCTAACAATGCTTCCCTTCAGTCACCACAACACTGCTCTGTAAAAGCAGCTATCTGTCCAGTAAGGCCTCCAAATACTTTTATAATCCTTTAAAGGTGTTTCCTCATTTGAAAAATACATTCTTTGTTTGCAAACAAGAATCCTTGGCTTTCCAAGACTAAACAAACTCAAATCCTGACAGAGTCTGCAAAGGCAAATGCCTTGTCTGCCTTCTCCAATTTAGCAATCTCTCGGTGCCCTCAAAACCCAAAGAAGTTCCCAGTCAAGGGGGATAAAATATTCAGTTGTGCTGGGGGCTAATAACAATAATACATAACATCACTGAGTATTGATTAGAGGTCAGGAGTCATCCTCCATTTCAATTCAGTCTTCCTAATAGCCTTGGAAGTATGCGTTTCAGTGTGCATCCCCACTGTGCAGATGAGTCTAATGAGGCCCAGGATCAAATCAACCTGTAGCCCTTTGACTGCATGCACCCCAGGGTATCTATGGGCATAGTCCAGCACAAAATCATACACTGGTTAAAACATTATGAGCTTTTTTGGCGATTTGGGGGGAGGGATGTAACATGACTGTGCAGTTCTCAAGTGTGAAATTTGTAGAAGATGCCATGTCTCAATGTCAAAACGTTGGACACACCTGAATGCTAGTCACAGATGGGGAATCTGACCTCTGACGGAGCAGCTCTTGCTCTCAATCATCCCCCCATGATTTTCATAGATGAAGACAACTGCACCATTATACATATTGACTCATCCCTGCTCAAACATTAAAGTTAACGCCACAGGGCATCTTGATACTGTTCGCTAAATAATTGTTTTATAAGAGGCATAAATAGTACTCCCTTCCCTGAAAAAATAAATCTGCTTTAGCTAAGGTGGGGAGACAGAAATTTATTTTTAAAAAAAGAAAGAAACACAGAATTCTTTCCAAAGTTTGTGTTTGCTGTAGTCCATCTGCAATACTGGTTGAGAAGCCACTGAGTTCATCTGACGTAGAAGAAGCTGTGTGTTCCCTGTACTTTGGGAAGACATGAATTAGTTGGGATACCATCATGCGTACACATACTGAGTTTGATGTGGAAGCAGTTAGACAAAGTGACTTCTGGAACCTGACTTCACCTCAGCCTTTTTGAGCTGTGTGGCCCTGGGCAAATCACTTAATCTCTCTTGTTGCTGTTTCTACAGCTGTAAATTTGAAATAATATTTTACTCAAAGGGGATATTAAGATTGGATGAGCCAATACAGTAAAGGACTTAGCACATAGCTGACATATCCAAAGTATTTGTAAACAATAACTTAAACAAGAATTATTTTCCCCTAACATGAAATCTGTAACTCATCTCGTACAGCAAAGGCTTCAGTGAAGTAGTAAATTTTGGTGATTTAGGGTGTGGAGGGCAATATTCTAAATGTTTCATTAGCATTTCAACATTATCTTAAATAAACTGGCAGGCATCTGATGGCACTTCTCAAGTATGCTATGAGGAGATAACAGATTAGAATATTAAGGATTTGACAAAGTCAGATTCTTGCTTATTTAAGCTTTGGTAAAAAGAGAAATTTTGCAAAATAAGTATATTAAAGCTACATCTTTTTATTCCAAGGAATTTTTCCTCTCAGCCATATGAGACTAGGTTTTATTTTTAGTACAACACTCAGGAAATCATAAAAATGACAAAATAGCCAATTTTACTTTAAAAATTATTTGCTTAAATTTCCTTTAAGTGGCAAGCACCTGTCCTGAATTTAAAGTAGGATTCAACTTACCTAATTCATTTGCCACTCAAAACTTAAATGCATGCTCATGGCATAAAGCAAGATTTCCCCCCATTATAAGGTATAGAAGCAAATTGCTGATGTCCATTTCTGCTTTCTCAACATTCACAACCCAGCCTCTTTTCATGTTTTCGCCAGTCACAGACACAGTCAGCCAATTTCTATATTCTTGAGAACAGGAAATGTTACCTTAACTCAGACCTTCAGTTTTTCTCGAAGTCTGCCACCAGTCCCTTAATAGTAACACAAAGACTATCTTCCCACTACAAGAGCATTTGGGGTTTACCAAGCAGTTTTATCTGAGTACTGAGAAGAAAAGGAGAAAGATGGGATGTTGTGACAAATAGGAGGCAGGAGGAGAAAATTTATTTTTCTCCCCGCCCCCATCCAGCTCTAACCCCCACTCTTCCCCGTTACACTCTACACTTAAGGATATTGTCTTAAGCATTACATGTAGCCATGCTGCCTAACAGTCTGCCAAATCTAATCAAGCAGACAGAAGAACATTTTCTCTCTTCTCTTTCAGTCCATCTGTGAACTCAGAACCTTTTTCTCCCTTAGAGCCTTGTTGATTCATTAACTATAGTATTAAATAGAACATCATTGGAGCTTGCTTTTATCTAATTCCAACACCCATTCATTGATTAGAAAAATAAATATCTTGTATCCACCATGTTCCAGGCATTGCTCTGGGTGCTGGGATTACAGCAATAAATAGAACAAACAGATTTTATGTATAACGAAATGTCTTTCATAACAATCCCACAAGACTACATTTGTTGTTCCTTTGTCTCAACAATGTATGAAAAGATCTGTTTGAAATACTGGCATTACTTTGCCATTTTTAATCTCTACAACATATGTTAGATCAGCGTGTAAATGGTATGTTACATATAAATAATATTAGACAAATGAATCTCTACCTTTGTAGAGTTCA
>NW_008339433.1:6073514-6084184 GCF_000622305.1 Nannospalax galili | reverse complement strand
TATTTATAATTTAAAATATTTATTAAATATGGAAAATATTTATTAAATATATATTATTTCATATATTTATTAATGGTACTACTTCAATTACAACAATTTTTACAACAACTGAAAACAACAGGCACAGAACTTTATCACTTTGATTTCCTATTTGTAAATCTAAAGTAAATGTCAAGTAATATATCGAAGAACTGTAAGATTCAATAGCTAAGGTCACCGAGACTTTTTACTTGGGTAATTTGTCTGCAATTATTGGAAGTTATCATGTGGTAGTGGTGATAATTCCTCAGCTTATAACCATATCAGAAGCATAGACTGTCAGAAATAGGATTTACCTGGAATGAGTATATTTCTTCAACCACAAAATTTTGTTTCTCAAAAGACTTGGGGCATAATTCATGATTAAAGAGCTTATAGAGGTTAGATGGCTCAATGAGTGAAATGCTTGCCATGCAAGCATGAGGATCTAAGTTCAGATTCCCAGCATCCATGTGAATGCCTGGTGTGGCAGTGCACACTTATAATCCTAGCACTGAGTAGAAGGAGACAGCAGGCTCCCTGAGTCTTGCTGGCCAGTTAGTCTAGCTGAATGGACGAGCTTCAGGTTCTGGAAGAGACCCTGTCTCAAAAAATAATTTGGAGAGTGATTGAAAAAAACACCTTATATCAACCTCTAACCTCCACATGCACATGCACACAAGTGCCTGAATATTGCCTGCACACCAACATGAATACATGAACACACATACACACACATACATACACACACGGGGGTGGGGGGCAAAGGGCTTTTTCATGAAACTGTTTTTACATTTTTGAAGTATTTTTTAATATTTTATTATTTTTATTTTATGTGTATGCATGTACTGCCTGCATGTAGGTAAGTGCACTTGTGCTGTGAAATGCCTGCAGAGTTCAGAAGAGGCTGTTGGATCTCCTGGGACTGGAGTTACAGACAGTTGTTAGCTGCCATGTGGGTGCTGGGATTCGAACCCAGATCTTCTACAAGAACGACCACTGTTCTTAACCACTGAGCTATCTCTCCAGCCCCAGAAATGTGTGTGTGTGTGTGTGTGTGTGTGTGTGTGTGTGTGTGTGTAGCTCAAGCTGGCCTTGAACTCTAATTCTCTGGCCTCTTCAGACTCTAATGTGATACAAGTTACAGGCATGTATTAGCACACCCAGAGTCAAGAAACTTAAGAAAATTTAGATCTTGAGTGAGCTCATGAAATCCTTCTTTTATTAATTTATTCAATGTGCATTTATTGAGATGCCTCTAGTTACTAAACATTATGCAAAGCATTTAAAAATAAATTTTGTGTACAATAGAATATGCAATAAGGAAAGCATCTTAAATAAGAGGAAAATCAATTCACATTCTAACACGTTAATAATGGGAACTGTGTAATTACTTTCCATTTAACAACCCTTGTTTGATATATGCTTTTTCAGAGTCTCTTTCCTTTCAGATTTGTATGAAATAGTTCTAATTTTGATTTTCCTTGAATATGGGCATACTAATAGTACTTACTTCAAAAGGTTGTTTGTTATAAGGATTCAAAGACTCCACATTTAAACGATTTAGCAGAATACCTAGCAGTAGGTAAAAAAATAAATATTAGCAATCATTGTCATCGTCATCAATGATCATTGTCTTCGTTATCATGTGTAGTCATCATCATAATTAGCAAAAGTAACACAATCTGTATATGCCAGAAATGTGAGTAAATGAAATTCAGAATTGCTTTATTTTTATTAGCAAAACCTGAAATTTTTCTAAAAGTCTTAACTGCACCTTTCAGAGGGAAAGAGGTTATTTGCTTTTACTTCTGGTTTTGTTTTAGAGGTATTTCCTCAAAGAGACTTTCTTGGGGTAGTAAATCTGGTCATAGAACAATCTTCCCCTGGGAGAATGTAATTTGAGTTTTGATAGCAGGACAGGTAAGGCCTGTAAGATCACGTTTGATGGGCCTTTTGCCAAGATAAAGGGAGTTCAATCTCTTGCTCTGTAACATAGAACTTCTCTCCTGCAGCTAGCCCCTGAGGGAGGGTGACAGAAGCAGCGAGGCTCTCTTGGTAGCCTCTCTAGACAAAGCCCCTTCATTTCCTTTGGATACTCAGGCCCCTTGGTAAATAAGTTTGCTCCCTGGAAACTGAAAATAAGACCCCAGGGAACTAAGAAGGAGGTGTTCCACACCAGCCCATTCTCACCAGGAGCAAGTACTGAGCTCATGAGTGCGATCTATGTAGTTGCTTTGCTCTCTCTGTCATGGAATTCTTAATGATCTTTGAACAAGGGGTCCACTGTTTTCAATTTGCTCTGCATCCCACAAATTAAAGAGCCAGTTTTATCTGCACTGAGCAGTTTCTTTAAAAACAAAGTGGGTTAAACACTGAGGGGTTCTTGATCTCTTCGCCTCCCTGCTTCCTGCTGCTACTTTGCCCCTTCTTTTTCTCAGACAGTGTCTCGCTATGTAATCATGTCTGGCTTCAAAGTTGCTATGTAGTCCAGGCTAGCCTGAACTCGTGGCAATCCTCCTGCCTCCACCTTCTGAGTGATGGGATTATAGGCATTACAGGTATGTGCCACTGTACCTGGCCATCTCACTTTCAGCATTTTGAGTGTCATGGGAACTGGCTGCTTGCCTAATTGGAACCCTGAGAATCCCTGTAGAGATATTTTTATATACCCCTATCCATCCATATTCTCTCTAAACCAAAATGAACAATAATAACAACAACATTCCTTGAAGTAGCAATAACTACAATGAAATTGTAGTAACCTTATAGAGAATTAAAGGAAAAATGGCAGCACAGGAACTAAGAATGCCTAGGCTTCTGTGTTGGATTTGGGGGGGTGGCAGATACTCTGTCAGGTCTCAGTTCTTCACCTGAGAGCTATTGCAGAAAAATCTCTGAAAAAAATCAAGAGCAGTATGTTCTCAGAATGTTCACATTTCTGCTAATTTCCTGATACGAGCTAATCAACTTTTTAACCACATAAATGCCATGGATGGATAGTCTTATCAATCTTTATGTTTCCCTTCTGCCTTTTCTTTTCTTCTTTCTCCTTCTGTTGCTAATACTTTATATACAAAAGTAGATCCCCAACTCACAGACAAATGCGTTGAGACTCTTAAATGATTGTCTGAGGTCACATTCATACTAATTAAGCAGAAGTATGATTAGATTCAAGGTTTTCAGATTATTAATACAGTATTCATACTTCTAAAATCATATGTATAAAATATCACTTTTTTAGAACTTCTGTCTTGGACATGTGAGAATTGGGTTTCTCACAATGACACCACTGACATTTGGGACTAAGTTTTTCTTTATTTTGTGTCAAGGGAAATGTTGCTTTGTGTTTTGTAAGAGACTTAGTGGTATCTGTTCCCTCTACCTACCAGATACCTGGAGTCACCTCCTCTCTTAGCTTCATGATCAAAAATTATCTCCAAACACCTTCATTTGTCTCCAGGGGGACGGGATGCAACTCACATCCAGCTGATGACAACTCACATCCAGCTGATGACAACTACACCAGCCCAAAGAAAAGCCTTTGTGAATCTTTTAGTAAACTACAAATCTTCCCCCTAATTTTTATTTTCTCATACTGGACAAACACTGGATTTTCTGAAACTAGGGCTTACATGGTTTTTTTTTTTAGTTGTTTGTTCGTTTATTTGTTTGAATTTGTTTTGTTTTGTTGCTTTTTAAGACAGGGTCTTACTATATACCTCTCGATGACCTGGAACTCACTGTGTAGATCAGGCTAGCCTCAAACTTGCAGCAATCTTCCTGATTCGCTTCTCAAATCCTCAGATTATTGTATGTATTTTCAAAAGGCAATCATTGATTTTAATTTTGTTGATAATCACCCAGAGCACTGTAAAGTGCTTAATATGGGGGTTTTTTGCTTCAATATACTATTATGATCATGAAATTGATGTCACACAGATTCAACAGGATATGCCTGCAGCACACAGATTATAACAGATTAAAGTTTCTGAAAATCAGCAACTGTTATTCCTCCTTAAGAATTAGCCACAGGCAAGTATCCTAAAATTCAACTGTCTCCAGTTATCTTTTTATTCCCCTAACGACTCTGAATTTTCTTTCAAACAAAACCCAGAACTTCCTGCATCTAAGGAAATGTTTAAAATTACCTTATTCCTCGAGATAGCTAAAATCAGACCCCTGGCTGACAAACTAAGGCAGTAGAAATTAAGAAGTGAAAGTGATGTACCAGAGCATACAAAGCCCTCTAGGTGACTCTTAAAGCAACCATATAAAACTCTCACATTACCTCAGCTTGACAGAATACGTATATTAGCATGCAAGCTTAGGTCATTTTTGATGGTGAAAGGAAGAATTGCTGATAATTGTGCCAGGACAGTGGGCATGAGCTTGGGCAAACAACACTGCAAGGTTGTGCTAGCCTTAGATCACATACAGAAACACACCCCGATGAAGCCCTGCTGTAGTTATCATTGTGCAACAACCCCAAACCTTAAGACCACTTATCACTTCTTTCCCTTCTACTACTGACCTAAACTGGGCTTATCTGGGCAGCTCTCCTATAGGCTGTAGCAGCTGGGATGGATCTGCTTCTCAGTGCAGTCCTATTAGTCAACTGAAGGGCTCTGATTCACAGATCTTCTATCTTACTTGGGCTACAAGCTAGCTGGTATCTGCCTTTCTCATGACACTGAGCAAAGGTGAAGATGACAAGCCACAATGGAGGAGTTTCTTAGGACGAAAGTTAGAAATGGTACATTGTCACGCTTCTTGACATGCCATTGGGCAAATCAAGCCACACAATCATCAAAAGGTAGGGAAAAAAAGCTTCCAGTAATAATGCTGTAATAAATTCTTGATTCAGGAAGGGGTGAGTAATTAGAGAAGTCATTCATTCTAACTTATGAGTACGTAACCCCTCCCTGTACCCTATTACTATCTCCCAAATACATATACATACCTCAAACATGGAGGAAAAGTCCATTTTCCTCATGTGGTATTATCTGCTATGCTGCTAACTACTCAATTCCTAGCATCCACATACGTAAATTTCAGAATCCACAGTCAATTATCAACTCTGATGACTTCTCCCCAAATGCCAACTTTTCTAGTTCAGTGTAAAGAATAACTTTTTAAACAATTGGTGCTCAGAATTTCTCAACGTTTTTAAAACTCTCAAACCTCCTCAAAATGCAGCCTTTCCCTAAGTCGAGCTGGAAGGTCAGGCTACTTTAGGTTGAAGGGTTAATTTCATCCCCATTTACCTAGATGTTTCCAGTGACAGTTTCTAACATTCCCAGAGGTGTAAAAATGTGTACATTAATAAAAATGTCAACAATATCATTTCTGGGAGGTAACCTGGAATAATTCACAATAAATTAACACCTCATCAGAGAGACACTGCACTTTACGAGAATGTCACTTTGTGAGATGTGGGAGTCCTATAGCCATGCGATTTCCATCTGCAGTTTTCAAACCCATTCAGAACCCACCAGGGGATAATTACTTGCTAAGATGTACCTATCCCAGCAGAGTATATTTGTTATAATTCAGTTTTCTCACATACACAATATCACAGCATGAAGGAGACTCTGGTCTGGTGGATAAAGTCCTCAGGAATAGGAGACTTCATTCCATTCCATTCAGCTGTGTGACCTTGGGCTGTTCACTTAACCTCTCTGATTATTCAGTTTCATTGTCTATGGAGTGACATCTTAGACTTCTATTTACTGCTACATTTTCTAGAACAAGCATGATGTCTTCATTAGTTCCTCACCTTGGACTCTCAGTATAAATCAAATCTCTCAAGAACAGAATGGCATGTCAGGCAGATGCATCTTGAACTGAATTTATGGGCCTGGGTTACTAAAGTAACAGAAAGACCTAACCAATGAGCTGTCAAACCACCACAGACCAAAACCTAGAATAGTTTAAGAGCCAATCAGTGTCCTCTAACATTTCAAGAATAAAATTATTACTATTCACAGCAAAATAAACTTTAAGAATTATTGTGGCTATTTCCCAGGCTCCATATTTTTCACCACAAATGTGTATCATTTATGTGATTTGGGGGGGGGAACTGTCCTATACTAATTCGTATGGATGGTACATAATCTTGAGCCCTCCCCATACCATGGTGATTGATTCAGGAAACTCAAGACCAAAGATAGCATTTCCTGGCCATAGGACTGAATTCCATAGTCATGCGATTTTGTATGAACCATGAGAAGATGGTGTGATGCAGAGATGAACCCAGAAATAATCCAGCCATTTTGCTATCAGGCAGGAAACAAAAAAGAACATGGGGAAGAAAGGAGATCCTGGATAAAACTGTTGAACTACTGAGTCAAATCAGTTGAGAAGCCAGCTCTACCTGCCTCTTGGCCTTCAAGCTATATAAGCCAATTAATCTCTATTGCTCTTTGTACAAGGTTTAGAGATTTGTGCTTGTGTGAAGCATGCAGCATACTACTGATATAGGAGATGAAAGGGTCAATGTGTGGTCACTGACTTTAAGGGTGCCCAAGGAAGGCACTGTAAACGTGGTTAGTGCAGGGAAGAAGATGGTAGTTGAAGGATATTAAAAGTAAAAGATGACTTCTAAATAATTGTGCATCCCAATGCCTCCTAAAGATGTCTTCAGGGCAAAATTGGAATTCTAAATGCTTTTTCTGTGTATAAAAATCAAACCATTCTGAAAATATTTTTGATAAACAATTGTTCCCTTTGCCACTGCTTACCTGGTGTGACTACCTTTTCAGGAAGTTGCTGTAGTTCCACTTCTGGGTACATTTAACACCAATTCAAAAGGCTTCTTCATACATACTCAAACTAAAAACAATTTCAACTAGGTCTATGTCTACAGTGTCAGACACTAGTAATGTATTTGGTCACACCAACATCCACATCCACATTGAGGAATTCCAAAGAAGTTGTTGTAGGGGTTTTATCATGGAGAAGATAAGAGGAAAATAAGATGGTGGACCCAAGCTTGTTTAGATGTCATAAGTAACTTAGTGAAGTTTCAGATATGGCTGTACTCTCTACTTTTCTAAAAACTATCCAGGAGTGGAAATTCAAGAAATAGCCATACAAATCCACTTGTAACAATTCCACGGTTTAATTAGAGTCTAGGCCGAAGTTTGGGCAGCTTTTCAGAACTTGAAACAATCCCAACTCAGGCAATTTCACAACTGTAGAACATAAGCGCAGAAAGATAACTTAGAAGTCACCTTGTTCCATCTGCTCTGCATAATGGGTTGGGACTAGATCAAGAATAAATGGGGTGTCTTGATTCAGATTTTCAAACATCTTCCTCTCTGCTGCCTTGGAACCTGGTACTTACCATTTTCAGACCACTTACCATATTGCATTGTCATTGCCAGTGAATACATCTGCTCTAAACTTGAAATTCATTGAAAGCAAAAATTGTGTCTTGCTTCCTTCTATCTCTGGTGCTTAGCCTGTCATAAAGCAGGTGGTCAATGAGTATTTGTTGAAGAAATTAAAGTTTTAAGTCAAATGACAAGGAAATTACCTTCCCATCACACAAGGAGAAAATATCTCAGTTGTATTAACTTTAGAAGGTATAGAAGTAACCTTTCAACGGATCAGGATGATTTCAGTTGCTATTTTCCTTATTTGTTAGGTGTCAAGTGAGCAAGCATGAAGCTCAGTGCATAGCTCCCCTTCTCTAAACTCCACCAGCTAACATGTCTTTCTGCTTATCCAAGTGGACCTCACACAAGTCTTAGTGAAGCACAAATCTCATGAGAAGTACTATTTTTACATTTCAATAAAAACTGTAATCCATTGTGTGGATTTTACTTTTTACTATTTAAACTATGTTATACAGCTCATTTAAAACAAAAAACAAAGGTTATAAAACAAGCAGGTAATCCTGAGTTTAGTAGGGATATCTTTTCACCACAGAGGGACAGCTAGATTCAAGACTTTGTTGATAACTTCTTGGGGCTATGAAGCTCTGCCAACTATAATCTCCACCCCCACATTAGATAATGAGAGGCAAAGTTCCAAAAGTATCTCACTGTTCTCTTGGACAAGGGAATCAATGGCTAAAGAATTTTCATGTATAGAATAAGCTTCTCAACCAACAATATGCAGCTTTCACTGTGCCCCTGCAGGTTCAGAAGAGACTGGAACAATTCTGCCAACAGCTGCCACTGAGAACTAAAAGTCGAAAGAGTAGCACTAGATGAAAGAAATTGGAAAAGGTGTGGGTAGGGAGATGAAAACATAAGGGATGGGCAGCATTACGGTGACATTCTCCTTTCTGTCATCTAATATTCCTGTCCCCACTCTCAATACTCTTCCAGTCAAATGATAGTAGAAATGGCCACAAATCTTTTCTTCCACCTTGTTTCATGGCTGGCCAAGCATAGATAGGAATTTGGCTAATTTCAGGATTGAAGTGAGATGTGCTGAAAACTACTCACCATCCCCCTCAACAGGCAATGTATTATTCACCCACCTGAAGTTAAAACTACTCATTGAGTTAAAACTACTCATTGGAGTTATTCCTTTGAGTCAAGGCATTGAAAGTTCCTACTAAAATGGCAACTATGTTATCTAAAAAGAAGGGCATCTAGTGTGTAGCACATGGAAGAAGCTCTCTAAATGTGGCATTTTAATATTCAGTTGTCACTGCTTGACATTAGAACTTTAGTAAAGATTCATCTACCAGATATACTGTTATATCTCCTTGGACTCTAGAGAAGCTTCTATGGAAAGAAGTTTCTTGATGTGAAACACTGGTAAAGACAGTAGCAGAGTTAAGTGTTGTGAAGATGGTTTGGAGAAGGGTAGAGAAGACCAGGAGCTTCTGAGAAGAGGGGAGTTTGTAAGGTGAGAATGAGAGAAGGGAGTTTGGAAACTAACATGTATTGATTCTTCTGTGAGTCGGGCAATGAATTAGATGCTTTCACATCTAGTGCTTTACTTAATTCTCACAATCACCTTATAAAGAAAATTTAATGTTCCCATTTTGAAGACAAGGAAACTGGGAAGTAGACTCACAACGTTTTTTGAGGTCATAGATTGCCTATATGTGATGGAAGTTAGACCTGAACCTGGACCCATGTGGTGAGCCTGTCTTCCCCCGTGCTATTGTCAGGGGGTGGTCAGCATTGTCTCTGCTATCCTCTTTCTTCTAATTCTCCTTCCACCAGAACAATGAGTGTCTTCTGGATAACAGGTTTCTCTTTTCCTTTTAGCTACGGAACGTCAAAATGGAGACAAAAATAATTGTATGAATGATGGAGTTAGAAAGAGATTAGGCATTGTCAGAATGGGCAGCGATGTGGGAAGAGCCCAAAACCATTTCTTTTTTTATTGCCAAAGGGTTTCAAACCCATTTATTCTTGACTCCAGCCCAGGATTTACTTAAGTCAAAGTTCTGAAGTAATGGGTGTAGGCCCTCTGTCCCTTATCCCTGCCCCATGTATATAAGTTCACTGTACATTGGCATAAAGGCTTATTTTATCCACTTAGATCAGAATCGAGAGGATAAGAAAAAGAAAATAAAATGTGTAGAGAGGACAAAATCTGTGCTTTACAGAGTAGCTATGGGGTAGGAGTAAAAGTCTTGAGAGTCAAAAGATCCTTGGTTTCTCTCACAAGGGAATGGGGCCATGGACAAGAATGTAGTGCAGGGGGACCTTACTCAAGATTCAGTGGAGGGGACCACCCCTCACCAAGATCCAGGCTGATCTGTAGGACTTCTCAGGTCCCCCACCTTAGTTCAGAAAATGGAAGTAGAGTTGGGTAGAATGGTCGGCACTCACTGGAGAAGGGAGGGTGTGTGCTACATCCAAAACCCGTGCCAGGAGAACCAAGTAGCTAGGGGCAGCTTCCTCCAACCTTAACTTTGAATCCCCACCCCCATCCCAGCTCACTCCCACACTTCTCTCCTAGGTCTGCAGGACTGAGCGTCCTTTTCATTAACCTTTTAGTTCCCACCTCCATACACATACTATTTTCCTACACGCTCTAAAGCAGTCAGCCCATCACTGCCCCCGCATCTGGCAAACCTGCCTAAGCACCGAGTAGGGGGAAGGACACACCTCCCAAAGCTGCGGGAATGAGGGTGGGGGTTATTCACTTGCCCTTAGATCTCTGCTGTAAAAGCTGAGCGGCAGAGACCGGGCATGCGCAGCATCTTAGGGCGCATTGTGATGGGAACTGCTTCTCTGAGTCTCTTCACAAAGACTCAAGAGTAACCACTAACCACCCCACAAGACCCGCATCTTTAAGACGCGCAAACAAATGCAGAGGCGATGCAGCTTTAAAAAAAATTTGGGGGGGGGGGGCTGGTTGCAGCTTAAAAGCCTGGCCCACGTGAGGACTGGTATATTCTGTTGCTCCCATCTCCGGTGTTGACAAACGCCGGTACCTAGGCTTTGCAGTCCAGAGCCGCAGTTTGCTACGGAGCTAAGAGGTGTGCGGCTTTAATTGCACGTCAGATCAACTTTGATCAATATCCCCCTACCGGCTCAGTTGGGAAAACCCAATTCACCAGCGCTGAGCCTTTGAGCCTTTTAGCTCTTTTCTTCTTTCCCCTTCTTTAGATCCACCATCTTCGGGGTACAGGGGGGGTCTTTGAGTTTCCTTTACAATTTCATTCTTATTTC
>NW_008339433.1:6019442-6073492 GCF_000622305.1 Nannospalax galili | reverse complement strand
AAGGCCCAGAACTCTTCCTGGTTTCTGTGCTTGCTAATATTCCAGGCCTTGTTCTCACTGTTCAGGGATAACACGTCTTCACCTACAGGAATCAGAGAACCAAGAAAAACTAATGTTACCTACAGTAAAGGCCTGGGGTTACTCAAGGAAAAAGGTTTAAGAAAGGAGGACGAGAGAGAGAGAGAGAGAGAGAGAGAGAGAGAGAGAGAGAGGAAGAAGAGAAGAGAGAAGAGGAGGAGGCGGCGGAGGAGGAGGACTAGTGTGGGGTGGAAAGGAAGAGTGAGCTGAGCGAGAGCAAGTTGAGGGGAGGGGGTGTAAGAGCCGGCGAATTCTTTTTCTTTTTCTAATTATTTTGACGACTCCCGAGTTGTGCCCATGCTCTTGTCAGCTTCGTTTTAGGCATAGCATGGCCAGGCAGAAGAAAATGGGGCAAAGCGTGCTCCGGGCGGTCTTCTTTTTAGTCCTGGGGCTTTTGGGTCATTCTCACGGAGGATTCCCCAACACCATCAGCATAGGTAAGCGCCAGGGAGCCTGCCAGAGGGGCCAGGCTCTTCAGCATCTGAAACCCACTGCCCTGGCCGGGCTATCACAGCACTGGGTCCCTGTCCTGCATGGCTGGGGGACGGTGGCTGGGAATGGGAGACTGGGCAGAGATCGCTGGGACCTGAGCCGCAAAAAGCTGGCTCGTCTGGGGAGCATCGGGAATGAGACTAGGGTCTCCTGGGACTAACGCGGGTTGACTGCCAGGTTGTTGGGGCTGATCAGAGAGCTAGGGAGTTGAGCTGGAGGTTGGGCTACTGCAAGAGGGCAAAGAGTCTCGGCTTCTCAGCTTGCTGCTCTGGACTTTGCCATGGCGTGCGTGTAGCCACTGGAAGTTGTCCCAGGGTGCTGCTGCCTGTCTGGCCACGCCAGGACATATAACCCGGGCCCGGGGCGTCCTGTCCCGCGTCTCTGGCGAAGGGACAGGCTAGTGCTAGAAGAAATGGAAGCCACTTTGAATCCCCAGGACCCAAGAAGTAGCCCGGTCGATGGAGGATGGGGTAGGCAGTCAGGGGCGAAACTGGGAGCCAGGCAAGCGGCGGCGAAGTCACGCAGACTAAGGATTCATGAATTGCTGCTGTGTCTGTCTGGAGACTGGCTCCCGGTAGCCAGAAGAGAGTTCTCCTGCTTCTATCTGTATTTAGAAGCAGAGAAGTTAGAATTGTCTTGATTGAACTAATCCCCTGCATTGTCATGGGGGAGGGTAGCTAATAGGACACGGGTTGAGACAGCAATGGGAATGAAATTGTTTTTCTTCCCACCCCATCTCTTATACCCGGGAAAAGATGAACCAGCTGTGGGGATGGGTGGGGGTGGGGCTGGAGTCTGGAAAACAGGCTGTAGCCTAAGAAAGAACCCAATCCCGCTCTCGGTTTTATCACCCTACCCTAAAGCCCTAAAGCGGCCCTCTTGCCCCTTTCTCCCTTATCTCTAGCCTCTTCAGCGTCTACGCTGAAACCAGGTTTTGTTTTGTTTTCCCTAGTGGAAATCTGAGTTTTCAAGTCTTGAAAGACACACAGGTTGAAAAATCTATCCTCAGTTGAGCTTCCCAGTAACATTGAGAGATATCTGGTATCGAATACTCCCCAGTGGCTAACTCCTGAGGTGGGGGAACACAAGCCAAATCTCGATTGCCTTTCCTTCTAGGTGGACTTTTTATGAGGAACACTGTGCAGGAGCACAGCGCTTTCCGCTTTGCTGTGCAGTTATACAACACCAACCAGAACACCACTGAGAAGCCCTTCCATTTGAATTACCACGTAGATCACTTGGATTCCTCCAATAGTTTTTCTGTGACTAATGCTTGTAAGTAGATTTGGTTTTGCTCCCTTTGGGACCTTGGGGGACCTCACTTGCATTTTGCTTGGATGCCTGGGGTCTGTGTGTGTGTTGGGGGTTGATTGCCTCAATAGGCATTTTGAGGCTATAGTCAATCCTGGGTTAATGTTGCATAAATCAGCCTTGAAGGATTCTGCTGTGGGGCTGAAAGCACTGAACCAAACTCTGTGGTGAATTATGTTTGATGCAAAACTTTCACTTTCCTCCCTGCTAAACTAGTGTTCACTCCCCCGCACCATTTTCTGTTGGGGAAAAAGAAAGAAAATAGCATAGTTGTTCAGAGAAATATCTTCAGATGGGATTTTTAAAAGAAGCAACAGCAGCTTCTTGACTGAGTCGATTCAGGATGTACAATACATGAGTGTTAAAGCTAGTGGTAGGGATAAGCTGGATTTGATAATTGCCTAAAATGTGAGAACCCTGCAAACAAGTGACCTTGAGAGATAGACCAGGCCGGATTCCCTGGCCTCTTTCTGTTCTAGAGTATCACATTTCCTACCCAGAGAGCTCTGATAGGATTTGATAAGGCTACAAACTGTAAGTGATGAATGCCTGTCAGGCTGAAAGGAAGAGCAAAAACAGTGCTCAGGTGAATTTTTGGAAAACAAATGCTGTCTATGGCAGTGTTGTGCGTGCGCACGCATGGACACACACACACACACACACAATTGTTAAGGACAACACAGTTCTTAATTTAGAGCGAGAGGTTGGTTGTGGGGAGCAGGAAAACTGAATACCCAAAAGGGAATTTCATCAGCCCCAATGCCATTTCTGAAAGTCATACTTGTACCCATGGTTATTCCTTTGGAAAGGAGGCATTTAAAAAGTAAAATTATAGGGACTTAAATGACTAATAGCTTGTTGGACATGAGGCTTTTTATTTAAAAGAAATGTTTCATGACAAACACTGAGTTCCTCATCTACACTTATTTCACTGTAAGTTTCACAACAATGAGTACAGTTAGCAGGAAATATGTTTTGTTTCTGTAGAGTGTGTAGTTTGGAATTTGAAGTTTAGTTTAATTTTCACAAATGATGTTTATGTCTGGTCAAATTAAACTTTATGTATGATTCTCTTCAAATTCTTTTTTCTTAAAAGGAATAGAATTTCTAATAATCATTAAACAGGTCTCCAAGAGCATATTTTCCTTGGGTGTAAAGACTTGAACAGGAGGGAAAGGGGTGAAGTACTTTGTAAGAAATGTGACAATAACCAACTTTAAGAGCATTTTAGCTGAAGGTGCAGATCATTTTATGAACATATTCTGAGATAATCTGTGTTTGACATTCATTGGCTTTCCGACATTGACAAAAATAGAAATTTATTAATTCTAGCTAAGTGTGAAAGTTACGAAATGTCTGGCTATACTTCGTGTCTTATTTCTGTAATCCCAGACTGTTTCCACAGCATTTACACCACACATCTGATTCTTAATCCTGCCGAACTGTGATCTCCTCAAGAGGCTGAATCTCAAGTGCAGTTGCCTAAATATCAATTAGAACAGATTTAAATCGAAATACATGGAACTAGCAGGATGTGTTACCATTAACAATGAATAACACATATTTCATCCTCCTTCACTGTTTTTCCACTGATGAGCACTGTGCTAAAAGAGCTATTTGCCTTTTCAGTAATGATTGATTTCCAAGACTCTTAGTATTAGTCTTATGATCAAACTGCTCTGACACTCACCAACCTAGAGATATCTGAAACTTGCCTGAAGAACAGCCAGGAAATAACCCTTGCCATGGGAAAACCTTGGGTTTGGGAACAGGTAATAAGTCATCCACATTTGGTGTTCAGTTGTCTTAATGCCTTACCTCTCCGGGCAATAAAGGAATAGCCATAAGAAAGGAAAACTGTTTGATCAAAATTTCTCATCCTAAATCCACAGAACTATTACTTGCAAGGCTGGATTCTGGCTATGGGCTTGAGAGTGCAGGAGAAGGGTAAGACTCAGTAGGCAACAAGAAAAAGAAAATCAAAAGGAGACCTTCTTAGTTATGTCAAATACACACATATGCATGCACAGACACATAACACACATGGGAGAAATATTTAGAAACCAGTGATGTGTACCCAGCTGCCTGTTGCTCTCTCAGACTTTACAGCCAGCTCAGAAGACAGAAGAAGAAAGCTGTCATCTCCTCTGGTCCCTGAAACAGTCATGTCTGAAAGTCACAATTGTTGAATGGGTGCCAGATCTCAAAGCTGTCTCTTGGTAGCTGCTGCTTGGTGGCTTTGAGTGAGAAAGATACTTAGTTCAACCATAGCCTGTGAACGTAGATAACAATGAGTTAAAGAGGCAGAGAAGCTCAGAGGCTGTCTAATTTCTCCTGCTGCCCTTACTTGTTCTTTTTTCAATGGAAGCATGGATCAAATATGCCAAATATGAGCACACAATTTTAATTCAGTACTGGAACTTAGAAGATGAACACAGATTCCAGTCCTCCAAATGACTACCTAATTATACAGAGGGAAAAAAAATCTCAGTATTCTCTGGCCATCCTATCTGAGAAAATCTAAGGAAAACCCCAGATGAGTCCAAATCTAGTGATCCACCTCTCTTGTCTAGTTCAATATGGAATGGGCTGATAAAAATTAAAGAATAATTCCTGTTACCATGCAGAACTCTTAATTTCCACTTCCTATAGCATTAGTTTTTTTTTTTTCTTCTTCTTCTTCTTCTCATGATCCTTTCTGCACCCTTAATTCTGAGTCAAGCACATACTTTTTAGGGCATCGGTAAATAGGTAAACAGAAACACGAGGGATAAACAAGTAGTACAATGCCTTCTGTACATTCTCCTACTCTCTCTCTCTCTCTTGTCCCTCTGCATTGACCCCTTGCTCCCTCCAATGTATTCAGAAGATATCTTGCAATAAATCCAAGACAGCAGTTATTTAAAGACTCTTCTTTACTAGCAACCAAGTTTTTTTTCTTTCCACAAGCCCCAAGAGTTTTCTTTAAGATAGACTCCAACTTCATTCTGCGTCTTAAGAGGCCAATAAAATCCTCCCTGGCTTTGAAAGGTGGTTCATTCGGGATCTCAGCTCACAAATGAATTGAAGTTTATTAGAGAGACTCATCCGATTTAGAACCCATGTTCCGATTTCATAGAAATAAATAGAGTTTCCTGTTTTATTTTCAACTTAGCTAGATAAAATCAGAGAGGATAGTATAACTCTTCTGGTTTCAGGATGCATGCATTCATAAACATGTGTGCGTGCACACACACACACACACAGACACACACATCAGTACATATGAAAAGCAACGAACTCACATTTTGTAAGTTACATGTCTAGCCTTTAAAAAAAAATAATTATTCTCAGGCTCAGAAGGGTGTGAAAATACCAGGAGACTGTGAGGTCCCATGACTTGACTTTGTCAGCCTGGTTCCTTAGGAAACATCTAGGATTCCCTTGAAGTCCCCTCCTATGTCTTGCTGCTGTGCACTTCTAGTGCACTCCACACTACACCACCCGAGCCTCTGCAGTGTCAGCTCATTAGCACACAGATCTCATATTCCCTCTCCGCACTGTCATTGCAAAAATTGCTGTTGTACACCTTTACAGCCAACAAATGTGCTCACGGATTACACAGTTTGCAAGATGCAGGGAAAGGCAAATGTAACCTTAAAGGTTATTCACTACAGAATTGTGCTCTAAACACATTGGCTTAAATAAAAATCTGTTGACGGAGGCTCTGTGTTGGTGGTGGGACTGAGAGTGAGACTTAAGAGGGCAAGCCCTGATGGAGTCTCAGGCAAAATCTCTTTTGTCAGCTAAACCCAACCTGTCAGCTGCAAAATTTTCTTCTATTAATTTTTCTAAGCGACCTGAAATATACCTGCTAACTGAAAACTTGCTCCTTTTATAACTAGTATGTTTTGCTACCAAGTGTACTTAGCCAATACAGGTTTCTGTCTCTTACCTACAGAGTCACAATCTAATTATCTAATTACTCTAATTGTCTGGAAGATCCACTTAACCATTTAGGTTCATTTGGGACTGTTTCTCTTGATAACATGCTATGCAATTCAGTGAGTTTGGTTTGGGGTTTGTTTGTATGTTTGTCTTCGTCTTGTAAGCTTTGAAGCTAAGGTAACGACCTCAAGACCAAGGTTCTTGCCCTCCAACAGATCTTCACCAATATGTGCTCCAGCTCGACCTCTCCCATCACTCCAGGATCTTTACACCTTTGGCTGCTCTGCCTCCTCTACTCTGTCTGGTGGTCAGTGCTCAGTGAGCTTTACTGGCTTAGCTCACTTCTCAGTACCTTTGGCCAGCTTAGCCCACTGAAGCACGAAGAGGTCTCCTCAGTGGTACCAGTCAAAGATTTAAGTCACCTTCTCAGAAGGTTTATTATCTTTTTTCCTCTTAATCTGTGTTTTGTAATGGAGGAGTAAGGAATGTGATGCTGCTGTTCGTTTTGCCCATAAAAATAGATGACAATCAGCAGGCTGTAAAGGTGAGCTTCCAGCAAGTATATTACCTCTCATATAAGGCAGCTTCTTATTGATCTACTAAACAGAGGTGGGGGGGAGGAAGTTTTTGAGCAAAGAGAATTATTCTGTTTTTCTACCAGTGTTAACTGAAAAATGGGCCACGATTTTCCTTTCTCCCTAAAATTTTAGCTTGTTTTCATCCTCAATGAACCTAGTATTCTATATCCCCTGACTTTTGCCTACACAGAAGCTATTTTGTTAATTCTCCATTCCCCTCCCCAGTCCCTAAAACTGAGTGAGAGTGGTGGGAGCTTCTTGGGTTTTTAATTCATGTCTTTGGCCCCTGAGGTGTCTTTAAATTTCATTGCTATAAGTACTCAGAAATGATTGTCTGGTACCATTTGAACAGATTGAAAGATAAATGAAGTGGCTGAGGTATGGTTTTTTTGTCTTGCCTTGTGGACAGAAAATGTGTCAGTTTTATACAATTGGTTTAAGGAAAAAAAGACAACACAGATTTTAAGAGATGACTAAAAATTTAGAAGATAGTGTTCATTACTTTGGAGGAGGGTAATAAACACTTCTATCTAAACAATTTGCCTTTGAATTTCTTAGACGATAACTGCAAATGTTTTTATTTAAAAAGAGATTTCATGTGCCAGGCGTGGTGGTGCATACCTTTAATCCCAGCACTTGGGAGGCAGAGGCAGGTGGATCTCTGTGAGTTCAAGGCCAGCCTGGTCTACAAACTGAGTTCCAGGACAGCTGGGGCTACAGGGAGACCCTGTCTCAAAAAGACCAAAAAAAAAAAGTTTGTATCTTCAATCAAGGTCAAGAAAATCGCTTTTAAAATTTAGTTTTGACTCCATTACTTTGGCTTTGGCACTCTGGGTCTAATTACATGAAAAGTCCAGGGGACCAGGCCATTAAAACCATCAGTGGGTGCAATAGGTATTCCTTAGCAGAACTGGGAGGATTGTACAGGCACAAAAGCATCAGGAAATGTCCAGGCTCTAGACACAGAGCTTCAAATGACTGCAGCCCAATATCCCCTAAGCTAAGGAAGCCTTCCTCAAAAGGGGTCACTTCTTAACCAAAGGTCAGTGTGGAAAGAATTTTTGTTCCTCATATTTCTATTCTTTTGGTATTATTTTATTTTCTTACTCTCGCTGTCCAGATCTTGCCCTTTAGCTGATTTCTAACTACTTACTCACTGACTGGCCCATCCACACTAACCTTACATACGGACTGTTTCCTACACTGGACTACTCAGAATCTAAATCTTTCTCTTTTTCTTTTTTCATCATAATATCCTTGTTCTTAGTCCATTCTCCTTAAATACTGTACACTACTTTTGGGATAACAACTTTTATACTGAGTATAGGAATGTAGCTGAAAGCGGAGGAATAGAAGATCAAAATTCCTAAGAGAGAAATACTGACCTGAGACCCATCAAGTTTCAATTTCAAGAAAGATACTCAAATGTAAGCATAATATGATGCTCAGGGTAGCTGTTTACCCAGTCAACAGCCAGCTGGCTTCACTTATAGAAGTCTTTTTCATGGGAAAAGGTAACTGCACATGGTACGTTGGGTGAAGTACAGCAAAAGCATAGGTTAACCTTGGGATAATTTGGGGATGTAGTTAATGTGCATAGGGTTTCATTTTATCAGAGTGGCTCTTATGAGATCTGAAACTATACATAAGCAGTGGCAGGACATGCACTGCACAAAAGGACAGTCATAGAAGAGGAGAGAATGTTCGGGAAGCTGAGTCTCACGTAGAAAGTTTCAACTCCCTGGGATAACATGTGGGATACCATGTTTTGTGAAGCCACTTTGCTCTCATGGTCAGTAATGGATACACTTGAAACCTAGCTAGAAAGCATCTCCTCATGCCTTCTGTTTCTTTCTTGCCTTGACTCAAACATACATCCAGGCCTCTCTCCCACTGGAGCAGGAACCACATACTCTCTTCTAGACTCCCACTGCTCATTAGTGAGAGCAATAATGACCTTTCTGTTCCTTGATTCCCAACTTCCACTGACTTTTTGAGCAATTATCCTCAACATGACCTCATTCATTTTTATTTGGAAAAGGTAAAACAGGGTGGAAAAGAAAGAGGGGAGAAAACACAGCTGATAATGATTTCTCAACCCTATGTGGCACAATTCAGTGTATACTAGCATTCCTCTACCTTTTGAGTACACACCATACACCTAAGATGCTTGTTAAAATACAGATTCTGATTTAAATGTCTTCCATGGGCCCTAGACTTTGCATTTCTAGAAAGTTCCCAAGTGATACTAATGCTATTGTTACTTAAATCACAATTTGAACAAGAAGAATCCAAAGCAGGGAGACTGAATTCCCCAAAAGAAAGGCTCTTTCAATGTTTAACCAAGGGTGCAAGGTGTGTACCCTCTCATGGTCTAACCAAAGTTTTGTAAGAGATACATTTGGTCCATTCTGACCCACAGATGTGTCTACCATATTCCCCAAAATCTCCTGTCCATTTCATCCAGGTAGATGGCATGATTAGAACCATTGAGAGCCTTGCCCCAGAGTTGGTTTTTGTAGGAATCTGAAGGGGCAGCTAGACAGCAGGCTGAAAAAAGAGGTAGATCATGAGTCAGGATGACAGTGTCTTGGCTTCTTGCCACACCCCAAAGTACCCTTTTAGAAACACCCTGCTCAGGAGATCTAAGGTTGGCTTTTAGTTGCAACTCTATTTCCACTTTCCGTCTCTGGGTCAGGACATGCCAGAAGGAGGCATGTAGCATCTGCTTCTCAGCTGTCTGGCTTCTCTTAAACAGAGCTAGAAATAAGAAGTATAACACAACTCAAACTCTACCTTGTCCCAGAAGAGACTAAAAACTCAACTCAATTTTCAAGGCTTGTGTCGGTCACTCACTCATCGATGTGAAAGAAGGTCTATAATGTCACTTTCCAACATATCTGATCTGAAGACTGCTTCAAGAAAGGCATTAAAAGATTGTCCAGTGTCATTTATGGGCTGGAAATGATACTAAATCCCCCCCCAATATTGTCCTTCTAACAGTTTGCCATAAAATTTTAGCCATAAAATTTAAAAATTCACTTATCTGTGTTACTGCACTGGAAAATGCAAGGGCGCTATCTGGAAAGGAATTAGCTAAATAATTATCACCCACTAATATTTCAACCAGAATTCTTCATTTAGATAATCATCTATTACTTTGCAGAGCCCTCAGAGGGAGCCATCTAAGACAGGTAAGTAACCCAGAATTAGACACCTACTTGCCCAGGGAAGATGGGAACAAATGGATTGGGGACATTTAGGGGGTAATGGGAGACACTAAATAGAAGAAAGTGCCCTTGAAATATACCTTCTTACTTCACATTTGACCTCCATGGTAAACTTTGGTCCTATTGACTCTAGGATCTTAGATAATTTTGACTATTTTACTTGCTTTTGATCCATCAAGTCTCTCCTTTCTGATGCCTGCTCTGTGTATTGTTGTTTGCTACAGTGGACAACAGTGACCTTAAGATTCATTACAGTTACTGTGGGAAATTTTCAGAAGTAAAATCCGTTTGTTAGGGATGGTGATAAGGAATATTTTTAAGCTTTTAGAAATTGTTATGATCTGGGGCTAGAGAGATGGCTCAGCGGATAAGAGTACTGTGTGCTCTTGCAGAAGACTGGGGTTCGATTCCCAGCATCCACATGGCAGCTAACAAGTGTTTATAACTCCAGTTCCAGGGATCCAATGCCCTCTTCTGACATCTGTGAGCACTGCATGACACGTGTGCATCTACCTACATGCAGGCAACACACTCATACACATAAAAAATGAATAAATAAAAATATTAAAAAATTGTCGTGATCCAAAATGTTGCCCTTTTAGCTATACATGCATGGTTGGCTGATCTACATTGCCCATTACTCACTGCAACCAGGGCCCTCATCGTTGCTGCTGTCCTAAAAGGGTCAGGCTATTAGCAATGGATAAGACAGACAGGGATTAGGAACAGAAGGGTAAGTGTTGAAAAAGAATGTTCACATGACTATGAGTGAATTGTAAATTTAAGACAGAAAGGTTATTGACATTTGTACTCAGCCAGAATCTGTTATAGATTATCAAATATCTTTTTATCTCATTGCAATTTCCAAAGTTACTTGTTGAGTAGTTTAAAACATTATTCCTTGAATTAGGCCATTTGCATCACAATCACCAGAGATACATACTAAATATGAATTCCTAGGTCATGGTCCAAATGTATTGGATCATAAAATATAATGATAAGCCTGTTTAGCAAACTTTTCAGGTAATACTAATATACACTCAAAATCACAAATTTAATAAGCCCTGGTGCTATAAATACAGGCATGCTGATTCAGACTGAATATCTATTAAGCACTCACTAAGCACCAAGTATTGTGCCAGGTACTTTCATACATGTAGCTTTTCAGTGTAATTGAAGTACTATTGTGCAGTCATTGCCACGTTCTGTTCTCAAGCTGAAAACTTTGGACTTCAAAGAACTAAGAGACTAGCCTCATAATCTCTGAGGAACATAAAGCAAAAATAGTCTTTGAGATGGTAAGTAGAAACAAAGGAATGATTGTCATTTTCAACAAAGCATCTTTCCATCTTTGCTGGTAAGCCAGCAATTGTTCACTAGCCATGCTATGAGCCAGATGTCATTGCAAATGCCAGTTCATTTGTCAAAATGCATGTGTTGCCATTACCTACTGTAGCATTCATTCATTCATTGTGCACTTTTCATCTTCCTTTTTAATTTTTATTTATTATTTTTATTATATGTGTATGCATGTATTGCCTGCATGTAGGTAAGTGAATCTGTGTTGTGCAATACCTGCAGAGGTCAGAAAAGGCTGTCGGTTCCCTGGGACTGGAGTTATGGAGAGTTGTTAGCTGCCATGTGGGTGCTGGGATTCGAACCCGGGTCTTCTGCAAGAACAACCAGTGTTCTTAACCACTGAGCCATCTCTCCATTCCCCTCCTCATCTTTGTTACCAACAAATTTAAAACCAGAACTGAAATAATAACTACCATTCATTGAACCTCTACCACGTGGAAAGCATTGCCAAAGGCATTTTATATGACATATTTCAGCACATTAGTACATTACCAGAAGGGAGGAATTTTTGTCTCCATTTTATACAAATCAGGAATCAGAAGTGATTCAAAATGTATAGGCCACTAGCTCAAGGTCACAAAGCTGGCTACATGGTAGGCCCAAGAGAATTTCTTGCCTCTACAGCCTGACACAATTTCATATGGAGTCTCAAATGATTTTAGGGGACAGACATATCATACAAGTGGGGCATTGGGCCAGTATATTTAATAGAGAATGGTAAGACCTTTGACAGTCTGTACATTCTAGTCCCATTCCTGAATATATATACAATTCAATTTTTAACCCACTGTGAAAAAAAAACCCAAGACATTTTCAATAGTACCTAAGATGACTGGGTGTGAAAGGTGTACATTTCTGACCGCTGTACCACACTGTACTTTATTCTTCCTTTAGCAGCTAAATTACTTGTTGGGGAAAACTGTTATCTGGTCATTATAACTAGTTATAACAGCAGAAAGAAAAAAGAAAAGCTCTTTTCAGGAAACAAACCACTCTCTTGACTTTCTTCTTAGAAAAACATCGAAGTATATCAATTTAACAGAGCAATCCCTCTTTTGTGCACATACAACACATGTGCTCTTACATATATAACACTGTTTATACAGTTTCTTTTCATGGATGAAAGCCAATTCAACTCTGACATTCCGTCAGGCAATGTTGAAGCCTATAACAAGGTTAGAATTCTAATACAGAAGCGGTCCTTCTGAGGGGGTCTGCTTTGGAAATATTACTTAGGTTCTCATATGTACCCCCTCACTACATCAAGCAAGAATCTGTCAATAATCACCTATGGTAAGATCTTCTATATTTCAGCAAACAGGGTTACTGACTTTAGGCCAAGGTCCAATAGGGAAATATATACTTATTTGTTTGGAATTTTAAACTAATGGCCATTCACCATCATTAGGTACTCTGTGTGTTGGCTATCAATAGCCTAATATTAAGAGTGAAAGCTATAGTGCTTCTCACCATAACTCCATTACCAGGTATAAAAGCAGGACACAAACAAATTCTGTCTCTCATTATAAGAATAAACAGGCATCAAATAATTGGATAACCTATTCTTGAACTCAAGGTCAGTTCAATGTCCTTTTCGGTGCTCCAACAAGTTTTTGTGAAGGTTTCCTTGAAGCAGACAAGAAAACATGCAGTGACAGGATTCAGCTAACCAAGAATACCTGCTAGAGGCTACTTTCTTCTAATTGGAGAATAATAACTTTTGCACATGTCTAGCCAATTCATAAATGTTGAACACTACTAATTTCACCAATGAGAAATTTCACAAAGAAAGAGATTAGTTGGAGATAAACTCCTGTGGTGCTTATAGAACCTGTTCTTGATTAGAATTTTATGAATTCTGTATAATCACTCTTGGACAGTGTATTTCTCAGTGAGGATATACCTAGGGTATAAATTAAAACCAACCTACCCACATAAATTGCTATATAATTTATGTTGAAGTCTTGTAAAATGATTAAAGAAAATTTAATGTTTTAGATTCCATGCTACTATGGCTTCAGGAAACAGTAAAAGTTCTCTGGGGAACAAAGGTTCATAAGAATGAATAATGGGCCATGAGTTAAGAGATCTGGATTCCAGTCTCAGCTCTGACACCAATTTCCTGGATGATCATTGGCAAGCCTCTCTATGTCTGGTTCTAGTTTCTTTCATTGATAGAGTGGAGAGTTCCATCTGGCTCATCTGGGAGACTTCCATCATTGACAGCCTATCATTATTTCTTGCTATGGGAAGACCATCTAAAATAGATCCCTTCAAATTCTCCTGTATCTAGAAAGTTCTATTCATATTTTTAATCTAGTCTTTGCTTCTGTAAGGGTCTATGATAAAAATATCATATCATGAGACCAGTGGATAGTGTTTCTAGCCAGCTATCACTTAACTTTTCTCATCTCAGCTCTTCCACTTATTGGTATGAGACCTTGAGCAAGATACCTGACTTCATTATGACTCATAATCCACAATTATAAGATGGATAATAATAGCACTTATCTTGTAAGCTTGTTGGAAGTTTTAAATGAAATCACAAATTCATATAAAATACTAATTATAGTGTCTGATACCCTTTGGCTATTATCATCAATATCACCATTTGTTCAAGATCTTTTGAGCTTTTTGCCCTAAAAACAGAAACTTTTTTTGAATACTGAAATCTCTTGTCACTTCAGAAATCAGATTTCCTTCCTGAACAGCTGTTCCTCTAAGCCTTTCTACAGTTCTTAGTTCTTCCTCAAACCAGATTACTTTTTTCTGCCAAGAAACCCATCACAACACCCCCTCAAATTTCCAGCCCACCAACCTAACCTCAAACATCTCTCACCAAAGAATCCAAGTTTGCACATCCAGTTTAACTCTTGGCAGCAGTAACTACTCAGACACCTTATCATCAAGAAACTCTAAACTGCATATTTCTGCATAATCTATGGCATAAAGTGTTAAAAAGGAAGACCTATGTCTTTCTAATTCAATCTGCTCCAATCACAGACTGAGTCATCTTACTGGAATGTGTGTGTGTGTGTGTGTGTGTGTGTGTGTGTGTGTGTGTGTCTGTGTCTGTGTGTCTGTGTGTCTGTGTGTGTGTCTGTGTTGTGTGTATGCACACATATGCACACATGTGTGTGAGAGAATTACCTAAACAGTATACATGCAATCACTCTGACTTCTCAAAGACCCAGGAAACATCCATTTGTCCTACAAAGAAGATTCAAGGAAAACACTTGGGCCAAGCACCCAGTAGATGGGCTCTGCAGGGAAGGCCTGGAGCTTTTTCTTGAAATAGGGCTGCCCACTTAGGATCATCAGGAAAAGCCACAAGAAATTGTTTGGGGCCTTCCAGGCCATTTCATTCTCCTGGGAATTGCACAGACATTAATAAGTGAGATTCCTTTCTACATCCTAAAGTCAAGAGCCTGAGGAACTGAGGAGAGAGGCAGTCCATACTACCCATTTCCCTCCTTGGCATGCTCTGCCCTACATATAGTCATCTCTCATACATCTTCTCCTGATCCTTTCCACTTGCTGAAACTAAGCCCTTGATAACATGAAGAACGCCAAACAGAGATCAGCTTCTGGCACATTTCTAAGTCTCTGCCATCCTCTTACTAAACAAGAGCTTATTTCACTTTGTACAGTAGGTACACATGATATTCTTTGGACTATTGTTTTGTTTTGTTTTGTTTTGCCTGAATCAGCTCTCTGCCTCATTCTTCCTTCTGCAGACTATAGACATATAGAATCTAAAACAATGAGAAAACTTGCATTTTTTTTCTGCATAAAAGAAACTTGGCATGGCCCATTTTTTTGTAACACCCACACTTGGCTTTTGTGTTCTTTCCTCTTACTCTTTAGGGCAAAGGGTTATTGTTTAATCCTTGCCTAGTGGAAATATTTTTCTCTTATTCTGCTTGAGAGCTACTTAAAGGTCAAAGAGTAGCTCTAAAGTGGACTACCTGAATTTGAATGTTGACCTGTCTTATTAATAATGCTCTGGGTAAATTACTTAACATCTCTGAGCCTTACTTTCTCATATGTAAAATAAAAATGAATATAACAGTAACCACCTTATAGAGATGCTGTGAATATTGAACAACAGCATCCTTGCAAAATATTTGCTACGTTGTGTGGTGTATAATATGTGCTCAGTAAATGATAGCTACTATAAACACAGAGTGGTGAGATAGTAAAGGAAGATGAGGACTAATATTACTAAAAAACCAAGGTGAGGAAGAGATTTTTCCCATCTCTAGCCATTCTCCAAGCCTTAACAAAGCAGCTCATATCCTCTGTGAGTCTATAGCTAAGAACAAGCTGGAAAGGGTAAAAAGCAGAGGAAGAATTTCTGTGAAACATAAAAAAGTCAGGCTGCATACATCATTAGGCCTTAACCATGCTCTAATTAAGTGGAATTGCCTAGGATCTAATCCATCTTCATTTATTTTCTCATATCTGAGTATAATCTCATTACTAACTATGCTGTTTTGCAACATGGCAAGTCACATGATAAAACTGGCACTTGGTGGCTTAAAAGAAAGAACAAACTTTCTTCGAATATGAAGTCTGTTTTACTGTGTTTAAGTGGGAAAATAGAAAAATGAACCCTGAAATCTTCACTCAGCTAAGGAAAAATGTAGCTGTCCTGGGCAGGATTTTTGTGAATTCTTTAATTGCAGGTGATGTGTGCAGGATGGAAGTTTAGAGCAGAGCATATCTATTTGAGCAGATGGATTTTTCTCATTTTGATGGCACTTTCTTAAGTCAGACTGAAAATAGCAAAGGAAAGAGATATGGAAACGGTTAACAGAGAAATTTTGCTAATGTGATTTTCCACATTTCAGTATCCATTCTCTCCAGAACAAAGGTTGACTGTATGATTCCACAAGCATAGATTCGCTGGAGACCACCAGGCAAAGCAGGCATTTTTCTCATCTGTCTTGTGTCACCTGGGGTTGGTCTAACAGCAGCTGCCCAGCAGGCTGAAACTTGCGTGATGACCAAAAGCAACATTTTTAAAATTTCATATCCCAAGATCCTCATGTCTCAGCAGTCTTATCTCTTCATTACTTCACAAGCCCGCTGTTGTTTTCTCATAGAGTTTTAAAGATCTGTTTTTCAATTGAAGGAACTGAAGAACAAAGTGGCTAAGTGGCCAAGGTCACACAACTAGCTGATAGCAGAATTGGAATTGCACTCTGGGTCTTCTAACTTTTGGCACTCCTCTAAAATTTCTTTCCAACATAATGCTTCTCTCAACTTTCACTGTATGAAAATGATAACCTTGACAATTTTAAATAGGTGCCAGAGAGGAAAAATAAATCCATAGCAAGTAAATTTGAAATTCAGGTAAAGCACGAGTTTCAAGTGCCATGGTTTCTAGTAGCTTTCATTTAGTGCGCCTAGTGTTATCCTGTCAATATTTTACCACCTTTTGATTTATAATCAAGAGTAAGCAAAACAAAGGCTCAGAATTCAATTACAGATCACATACTTTTGGAGATATATCAAGTACTTCTAGTCTGGCTACCTCATTTTATGGATGAAGAAAGTGAGCACAAGAAAGAAGAGATTTGCCAAAGATGATGCAACTCCCTAGTGGCAAAAGCAAAATGAGAATCTGGGCTTCTAGATTCTCAGTGTGGTCTTTCCTCCTCTGTTGTAAAAACATCCCAGCAGAAAATTCTACTAAAGCAGCACCATAGATTTCGTATCTTTACTATTTTCTGGTATCTCTTTTTTCTTGAATTGTTTCATATATAAACGTTTAATTACCTCAACTTAATTTTCAAATGTAGAAACCTTTTCAGTGATTATATAAATTAAATGTAAAATGAAAACAAGATCAATGTTTTTTAAAAAATACTTCAAGACTACAGATCAACAAAATCACCTAAGTAGAGTTGAAGTCATGGCTGGTAATGAAGCTCAGTGACAGCAGTTGCCTAACAGAGGAAAAACATTGGAAGGAAATGAAAGAAACATAGAAGAAAAAAGGAAGGAAGAAGAAACACAGAGAGGGGGAGGAAAGAGAAAAAAGATTGGATTACACCATATTTTCAGATTCTTATCCTTTTACTGTATATGATATTGAGGACATTTTTTCAGAACTTTGTTTTTAAATTTTTGACCTTTTTACAAAACTATTAATACTTATTATATTTCATGACATATGTATATATAAAACCATTATCATATATACATTTATAGTTATATATTTCTATGACTTTGCCTCAAAAATCCAGAAGGGAAATATATATTATGTAACGCAGGAAAACAGTATAGCAAAAGTGGCTATGAGCAGAAGTCAAATCCCCAGGGTTCAGATCCTGAACTCTTTTCTTTCTAGTTATATAGCCATGAGTAAACTGAGGCTGGAGAGATGGCCCAGTGGTTAGGAACACTGACTGCTCTTCTTCCAGAAGACCTGGGTTTTGTTCTCACCACCCACATGGTGGCTAACAAATGTCCATAACTCCAGTTCCAGAGGATTCAACACCCTCTTCTGGCTTCTGCAGGCCCTTCACAGAAAGGTACACTTATATACATGCAGGCAAAAATTTCACACTCATAAAAGTTAAAAATAAAATATTTAAAAAATGAATTACCCCTCCAAACCTCAGTTTTCATGTCTAACAAATGTGGAACATAGAAGTGTCCACTCTATAAGGCTGTGATAAAAAATCAAATGATAACATATATAAAAATATGTGGTATATAGTGAAAGAAATATTAGTTGCCATTATTATATTTGTCAAAGGGAAAAGGTACCTGACTTAATGCTGGAAACCCTGTATGCTTTTCCTTACTTGGTCTCAGTTTCTTTACCAACAAAGTAAGGATAATAAAACATGAGCTATATTCCTTACAAGTGTGTTACAAAGATACTTCAGAAGCTATTAAGTATGATTTCTAAGTACATAAAGTTAGATATTAAGTAATGTGTTACTGTCATAAGTTATGACTGGATACGCAAACTAAGCTAAGAATACTGAGCCTCAGAAAATGTTTTTAAAAGAAAACCCCTGGTATTGCCAATATAGACTGTTAAGGACTGAAAAGACCTTAAGGATCATCTAATTCAACATCACTGTTGGGAGAGAGAGAGAGAGAGAGAGAGAGAGAGAGAGAGAGAGAGAGAATACAAGACACTAGAGAGAGAGAGAGAGAGAGAGAGAGAGAGAGAGAGAGAGAGACCATTCAAGTCACAGAAGCAGTTCCAGGAGTACATAATTCATGTTCTCTCAATTTCCCACAGAGTCACAAAACAATCACCATAGCATTTTATTAGTTGACCTATGTTGAAAGTGGAGTAAGGAATATAATATAGTTATTTGTAGAATCCATGAAGGCAGGAACTGTTTAATTGTGGCCTCATGAAAGGATAAGCAAAATATCACATTCCTACTATATTTTAAGATGCCAATGTCATTCTAAGTTGAGTAAGGAGTCAAGAAGGTTATGGGGGAGTCAGTCTGATGAGGAGAAGGCCCTCAGACTTGTTCAGATTCTACAGAGACTTCTGCTGTCCCCAGCAATTACTACTGCAGCAAACAGCCTTTCTTTGATTATTAATATTTGTCATTGCAGCCATTCCTCAGTTATATGTTTTGGGAAAACTTGGTAAAGTGGACAAAATTGCCAGTTGCTTGAAAATATGATTGCCAATTATTTTAAAGGAGCAAGCTGATTACAGTCAAAGAACTGTTCATTTTAGCTTAGCATGCATGTGGTCCACATCAGTGAAAGATTGCATCACTAACAGCATCTCAGCACTCACTACACCCCCTGAGTTTTATAGCTCTAGGTGCTGTGGAAATATATGTTGGACATGTTCATCTTTACATTAGTTGTTTCAGCTGAGGCAAGAGAAAATAAACAGTTTTGTCTGACAACCTTTTAAAGTTCAATGGTATAGAAGGTTATTATAAGAAAGAAAATAATTCTTTAATGTCAGGCTCCAAAAGTAACTACAAATGCCATCCACTAAGACAACCCATTAAGAAATAGGGCACAAAATGAATTAACATGATAAACCCAAATGAGATCTCACTGTTCTTAGCTCTGGAATTCTAGCTGTCTTCACCAGTTGCCACTACAGCTTATATAATGTCCCTCCAGGATTGCCCCCTCCTCTCATTGAAGTGCCCCTCTACCTTCTAGCTGAAAGAGACCCTATTGCCAGAGGCAGGTCTCCTTGGCTTAGTCATCCTCACAGATTCTTCCCAGAGAGACTACCTGCCTCGGCTAACAAGCTTTGTAGAAAGCACATAGAGAACTCATGAGCCGCAGAGGCAGTGGGCTGCTGCACTTAAAATGTTAACTAGCTCAGAGGAAGCCAAAATCAGCCTTTTGAATCTGGGGGAAGTGGCCAAAATCTGAAACCACTAAGGTGGAAGGGGAGATGACCTTCTTTGCTAATGCTGTTAATGCTATGACAGGGGCTCCTTTCTGGAATCTTAAAAGGAACAAATTCCAGGCAAGTTAAAGTCAGGCCTACTTTAGATTGTGGGAAGTAAATATATGAAACCCTTTAGCCCAGGAAATACAAATACTGTCAGAGAAGGTTCAATACATTCATGACTGCTAAGGCAATGATAGGTTATTAAGGGAAACGAGGCTGTTTGGGGAGATGTTTAATCTCTAAGCTCAAAATCAGTGAGGACAACCAGCTCCTCTGACAGCCTCAGTGAAATGAGTCCTGAAAACATACATGCCCTCAGAATTGTGACTGTGTTTTCCAATTAATCTGGTGTTTAGGTTGGTTGGCTAAAACCTCCGGTTTGCTCTGAGCAAAATCCTTGCACACATAGAAAAGTGACATTTCACGGAAGAAAAAGCCCTAGATCTCACTCCCTTACCCTGCTACTACAAATAAGCTGTGTGATGACTGTCGCCTCTGTAGCCTCTACCTTTTCTCATTTGTAAAATAAGGGCATTAGAGTAAGTGACCGCCTGTGAACGTTCCAGTTTCAACAACATTTACTTTAGATGGCATGAAAGGGTGCTCCTAGACCGTTCAAGCAGCTTTCTTATTCAGGCTCTCAGGGCTTTTTAGAAACTCAGAAGATCCTCCAGACTGCACTCAATCCTGGCCTCCACACTACATGGACATGTTCTAAAATTTATATTTCATGGCCTCTTCCCCTACTCCTTAAGGTCTCCACTTCTTGTAACAATACAGACAGGGAGTTTGTTTTGTTCAATGCAGTATTCAACATTGAGCTACAAATATTAGAGACAGTGTTAGGTTGACTCTAATGCTAGACTTTAAGGCTGGGTTTACTGGTGCATGCTTGTAATCGCAGCACTTGGGAAGCTAATGTAAGACAAGTGCCACAGCTTCAATGACAGCCTGAACTACATAACAAACTCAAAGCACTTCTGAGTTATGTAGCAAGGCTCTATCTCAAACTCACTGAAAAAGAACTAAAAAAACTAAACAAAACTCTAGTGCTGCTTTGGGTTAAAATTCGGGCTCTGCCATTTCCATCTACAAGGAGACCACAGCAAGTTTTCTAAGCACTCTTTGCCTTAGTATCCTTATCACTGGAATAACAGTAATAATATTGCTTCCCTTCCAGGGTAACTGTCAGGATTAAATGAAGAAATTCATATCAGCTACTGAACATAATACCTAGGACATAGTTAATTCTGTCATTAGTGGGCATCTTATCCATTATCCACTAAACAGACAGTGAATTAAAACTTAAAACCAATAAGATAATAATCAAGACCATAACTCTTACGCAGAGGCAAATGATTTGGCTTCTCTGGGCTTTATATTCTGCCTCCTATAACGGCCTGTATATGTTCATCAGGACCGTTCTGGAAACTACACAGGCCAACAAGAGAATTGTTTCTGGTGTGGCTGGCATTCAGATAACCCTCAAAAACATCCCACTTAAATAAATGTGACTTTTACCTCCCCTGGAGCCAGCTCAGTCTGCAGGAATCCTACAGGATGACTGCTCCAGAAGAAAGTTCTCCAAAGTGACTCTTTGATGTGGCTTATGCATTCACAGTGCTGAACAATATTTCACCCTTACTGTTGAAAGTGCGAAGTGAAACTGAGATGAGAACAAGGCCTCTCGAGGTTGCTAGTATCTCCTCCCTTGTTCAGTTCTCATTCTGTGACTGCCATGGGGGGAGAAAAGAAAGAAGCTCAGCCTGGGAATGCAAAGCTGAAAACGTACCAGGTAAGTGTGTCTCATTTTTGAGACAGGACAAACTACTTTGTGGAGATAAGATGAAAAGATGGAGCTGTAATAGTCCAAGATGAAGTTGACAAAATTGCAAGACAGGTTGATAAAGGATCATTCATTTAGCCTTCAAATATTATGGCATGCTGCGATGCTGTGTATGTAAATGCTTACAAAGTGAAGGGGGAGGAACAAGAGCAGATGTTATGAGTGATCAGCTTTGACCTTGGAACTCCATTGCTTGCCTTCCACAGGATTCCAATGGTAATTTCTCTTCTTTGGCTTTTCTGAGTAAGAAGCCCTCAATCTTTAGTAGAAAGATCCCATTAATTAACTGGGCTCTAGGAGTGAACTTATATCTACTTTAAATTTTAATAGAGCAGATAAAGAGGAGTGGAAATAGACATGATCCCTAAAGATGTATAGCAGGGTCAGGATGAGGGAAGGTGAGAAAGATCATGGCCTGTACAGATAGCTGGCACTGTGCAGAGGATATTCATGTTTTAGGCACTTTTTTATTATTACAGCAAAATACTTGAGGTAATCAACTTATAAGGAGGGAAGGTTTATTTTAGATGATGGTTTCGGTAGCTTCAGTCCACGTTTGCTTGGTCCCATCCCTTTGAGTCAATGACAACATGGTATATTTTGTCTGGAACACGCATTGGACGCAGCCTGTTAATCTTACAGCAGCCAAAAAGTAAAGAAAGAAGCAGAAAGAGATGGCGTACCAAAATCCACTTCAAGGGCATGCCCCCACTTATGTAACTTCCCTCCACTAGTCCTCACTCTTTAAATGTCTTGCCACCTCCAAGCACAACAGTAAAGTGACTAAGTTTTCAAGGCATAGATTATTGGGAGGCATTTAAGGCCCAAACTGTAAGAATCTATGACTGAAACATGGTAAAAATCTATCACACAAGAAGGTAAGCAAGGCAAATATTAATACTATCTCCATTTTATGGTTAAAGAAATGACTCAGAGAAGTTAAAATACTGTTCTTAAAGAGTCAGAATAGGATCCAAACCCAAGTCTAATCTTGTGCTCTTTCCTTCCACTGTGCCATCTCTATTTAACTAGCTTTATGAGAGAATGAATGGTTCCATCTAAGCTAATTTTCCAGATAATTGAAGCAGCCATCTTTTGGCAGTGGAAGAGCTATTTTTATTTGAACCATTTTTTTGAAGAAAAACTTTCTAAAATGCATTACATACCTCCATGCCTTATTATGCAGAAGAAACAGATTACTGTGCTTTTAATCTTCTATTTTCACAGCCTTCTATCTCTTTTTCTCACTGTGGCTGACAACGTTCAATAATTCCTAGGTTACTGAAGATAGCATGTTTGAAACGGGGTCCTTCTAAAAGCAGATTTATTAAAATGTGGCAGCTGTCAGTGAGGGGAGAGTATGCAAAATCATCAACTACGAAACTCCAGCAAATCGGGGCTATTTAGACAGACCTAAGAGGCCAAATAGCCTCACAGATAACAAATTTGATACTGGAATTGAAATAGCCAGTAAAGACTCAGTAACATTAATAGAAGATTGAATTGTGTTCATTCTGTTGTACTCATCTGCCATTGGGAAGGGGTGATGGGAGAGGTCCATCATAGCTGGGAGGAATGTTTTATCCTCTGACAGTGTTTAGAAATGTCTGTGCCTAGTGATAATAAAAAACACACCTATTGCTTTTAAATTCTGCACACACAATCCACTCTCCCTCTCATTGTTTGCTCCAGGGAAGCCCACTCCTCCCACTCCATCACTGTTCTACTGTGTTTAAAAAAGGAGGAGAGGTCCCTATCAGGAAGCTTTCTGTCCTAAATCCTGTATCTAAAGGGGTGAATTTTCACTGATCTGGAAAATGCATCCCATGTGGGATGCATAGCGAATTGTTGTGTGTTTAGTCTGTCACTTCCTTTCTTCTTGTCCCACCTGTAATTTCAAAGGAAAAAAATGCCTTACAAGCAAGTCCTCTTTAGATTGCTAGCCCATTGGCCAGCTGCAAGTGCTTGGATCTTTTCAAATTCCAATCAGAGTGGGCTTTGCTTTGCCTTCTCCATCTCTGTCTCCTCTGACCCAGCAAAGTTTCCCATCTTTCATTCTGTCACTTAGCTAATGGTGTGTGTCCCTCTTGCATACATTCCATAGTCACTGGTTCCTTTCACTAGTGGAGTCGTCAGCAAGATGCTCGGCAGATGGCTCACTGGCTGCCGTTCTTGTCCTCTCACTGCAGCAATCTGTTGTTCTAAATCAAAATGTTAATGAAAAATAAAAGAACGCAGTGCCAATGTCTGTCTGCTTTAAATTAATATAGAGTCATACCTTTTGAGGCTGATTTTATTGGCACAAGGTTCCCCATACAGGCCACCCATATTATGTGTTGGGGTTTTTTTTCTTTCTAATTAAAATTAAGCACTTTCATTTATCTGAGTCTCTCTTGGTACCACCAACCTGTTCTTTTTAATAATAACAAAAGCCTAACAAACATTCGATTTCAGTGTTCCAGGGAATGGCGTCTCACCTGGTGGAACATAATTTTGAGAGATATTATATGGGATGTCTAATTATAAACATGCTTTGATTAGATGCTGTTTTCAATACTAAAATGACACGTTTACTAAATGCTTCAAGTACAGCTCTAAGTTAGGCGTGTAGTTATTGAAATCTCTTTCAATCCATTTGTTTTAAAAACTGCTTGCAAAATCATTTCTAATTTGCTACTTTCTTTACAAGGGCCCTTCACTTTCTATGTACTCAGCACAGTATTCATTTCTGTTGCAGCAACAGGGCTGCTTCTCCTTTTAGGGAAAATGTGTGTGTGTATGTACAAGATCGTTTATGCAAGACAGATTTTTTTCAACTTTAATTTAGAGAAGGGAATACAATGATGTTAACACACCTGAAGGGGGAAAATCACCTCAATGTCTTAATTTGGAAAAATTCTAGGAGCACAAAGAATGGCAGATTGAATCAACTGCAGAAGACCACACTACTCATTTATCTCTCCTATGACTCCTTTGGACATACTTTCAGGAATAGTTACTGCAGATGCTTAACAGCTAACAGTGCTTCCTATATAGCACACAGACTTCTAAGTGATTTACGTTTATTTAACGTCAGTCATCCAAGCAACCCTATGACTTGGTGTATTTCACAAACGAAGAAGCTAATGCATGCAGAACTTAAATCATTTCTCCAAGGTCACCCAAGTAGTAAGTGATAGAAGCAGAAAGCACATAGCCTGGCTCCAGGGCCTTCTTTTAAACCAAAATACCATTCTATACTATGTTGGAAGGGCCACAAATTCCAGCATCTTTGGAAGCTATTGTTTACTTTTTGATCCATAGGATACTTTCTTTGTTCATATTGCCTTGTTAAGTTAAAAGAGGGCTTCTACACAGATGAGGCTTGTATCCTGCGAAATACACATGCTTTTTGCATCTGTTCCTGCCAGAAAGTCTAAGGTGAGTCAGACAAATCAAGGTGAGGCATCAGGGCAGGCAGGGGAAAAGCCATGGAGTTAGGAAGCAGGATGCTGGTCAATAGGTCCATACTCTCGGTTCTGTGCATTGGACCACCCAACAGGCCTGACAATAGAAGACAGAAAGAGGCAAGACCTGCAAAACTCATGTGTGATCTAGACCACCAGGCAGGAAGGAACTCCCTGCTGAGACAAAAGTCAGGTCACCCAACTGCTGACTCAATGCTTCCCCTACTGGTGAACAGACCCACCACACAAACCAAACATTGCTGAAGCCCAGCTTTCCTCCTACTGTTCAGAAACTAGCTCAACTGCAAAAGCAAGCAATGGGGGATGGTTCTTTTAATTAAACAATGCATCCTAGGCCTAGAGATTTATCCAAGTTCAGGGTTTATTCTCTGATTTTGTTTTAAGAAAGGATGTTATGTAGCTTAGGCTGGCCTTGGATTACAAAGCCAAAGATTGAGTTGGGGATTTAGCTCAATGGTAAAACACATGCCTAATAGTCACAAGGCCCTGGATTTGATTCTTTGTATTACAAATAGAAAAAGGAAAAGCAAAATCTCCTATAAGGAAGGGATTGAGTAGAAAGTCAGGCATTTCCCTTGTTAAAACTCACTTTGGCAGCTGTATTTTCTGGACTTCCCAGGGACTTGATGGAAATAGGAATTTGGAAACAGGATGTTACCAGATAGCAGGTTGAGAGCCAGGTATCCTGGCCAGGATTCCATCGCCAGCTTTGTCCCTAATACACCATGACCCCTCTGAGTCTCATGCAGAACTTTTGTAAAGTGAAAAGGCCCTATAAAGGCCTTTTCAACATTAAATCATGTATGATTTTAGCCTCCCCCATTACATCTTAGTGATGATTTCCTCTATAGAAATAAGGAAGCACAAGAGATGATTTGATCAAATGAAGCAGGAATTAGATCTGCTTTGCAGATATTTCTTTGGGTCTGATCTCTCCCAATTCATATCGCTAGATAATTGCTCACCCCTCTGAATCATCAAATCATAGAGAGGCTCTTTGAAACTGTGAGATAAAAATGGACCTTAAAGGTCATCTTTTCTCCACCTGCTCAGGGCTGAGCTCCCTTTTGCCTAAACAAAGCCAATCTAAGTGGAATGACTAATGACAACATTACAGCAGCAGAAGAGGTGCTGATCACCTGGCTGGCTACATGTCACAGGTGCTGGATGAGACCTGGGACCATGGCCTCCAAATAAGTTCTCCCTTGCTGAGAGTTCCCATTTAGAGCTCTCCTCCCCATGCTAGCATTCACTGCTTCCAAAGAACCTTAACAGAGGACCTAGATTTGTTTTGTTCTACTCTGAAAATACCTAATATAGAAATTCCCTTGGAAGAAGTGAATCTGTATAAATTCATACCATGATATATGTGACTCTGTAGCTGATCATAAGAGCAGATTTCAAATGGAAAGAATTCCTCTAAGGAAATGGAATTATTGGAAAAAAATCAAATGCACTTTAGTGAAGGGAAAATTATATAGAACAGAAAGAGAAGGAAGGTTGGCGACCCTAACATGGTAAACAAGTAGATGTGTAACAACTGGGCATCAAACTCATATTTACAACCCAACCATGTCATACCTTGAACAATTCTCTTAACATCTCTAAATTTCAGTCACTTAAACTGTAGTATGGAGATAATAACATGTGACACATGGCAATTGAGGATTAAATGGAATAATTATTCAAAGGCAGAATTGCAGTATTGGTAAGTACATTTTTGCTCCTAACATACAATGTTATCATAGTTTCACAACTTTTGATGTGTGTGTCCTCCATGGGTATGAGTGATGATGATGTCTAATAATATGTTTAACTACCTTACCAACCCATGGAGATGACTTAACAGCTGATTCAAGCACGAGCAAGAATGTCAATTATCAAGCGACTAAATTGCCTACCTAGAACTTGATGAAGAATTGCAGCCACAGAAAGATAATTTCCATGTTCATCATTTGTCGGGATCTCGTGTTTTCAAGCCTGTCCCAGGTTAGCTTAGTTAATAGGTGTTCAAGGTGGCTTCCCTAATGAATTTGCTCTAACCAAGAGTAAACATGCATGGTGGTTTTCTTGAAAAGTGTTCCTAAGGTATATTTCAACCCTAGTATGAAATAACTTTAACAAATGAAAGAAAGATAATTTCCATGTTCATCATTTGTCGGGATCTCGTGTTTTCAAGCCTGTCCCAGGTTAGCTTAGTTAATAGGTGTTCAAGGTGGCTTCCCTAATGAATTTGCTCTAACCAAGAGTAAACATGCATGGTGGTTTTCTTGAAAAGTGTTCCTAAGGTATATTTCAACCCTAGTATGAAATAACTTTAACAAATGAAATGTTAAGTCTTCATTATGAATTCTAAGTTTGGGATATATGTGTGTGTGTGTGTGTGAAAGTTAATGAAAGGAAGATTGAGGGGCTGGATTCTGATAATGTTCCTGGATAGCCTTGAATATCCTAGCATTTGGGCTTATGCCTTTCTTTTTACACTATTCTCAACTTGAATGTTGTTAGGTTTAGGGCTGCAACTTGCTACGGATTTTTTTCCCTCCATTGGGAATAGCTGTTGGTTGGTGGGGGCTAATCAACTCCACAACTTACATTTCAATTATGGAAAAAGAAATAAATTTGCAAACCAAGCTCTTCTACTTCATTTTAAAATCATGCTGAAGCTAGTTGTGGTGGCACATACCTGTCATCTCAGAACTCAAGAGGATGAAGAAGGTAGATCATGAGTTCAAGGCCATCCTGCGCTGTACCGATATGCTATCTTAAAAACACATGGATAAGTGGTGTTTCATAGTGGTAGAGCACTTGTCTAGCATATTAAGGCCCCGGGTTCCATCCTGGACACTGAAAGTAAGAAAAATGCTCAAAGCACCATCTTAAAAAAAAATTATTTCAATTTCATCCTGCTCCTTTCTCATGTTCTCCTCCTTTTGTTTCTTCAACTACTCTGATCTGGGATTTGTTTGAATCACCTCCATTGCTTGTCACACATCCTATTCTTACATCTTACAATGTATTTCTCTTCCCACTAATCTAACATTTCTCTTTTGAGTTCAGCAAAAAAGATCACTCTCTTACCAATTAAAGACTGTTTTAATTTTTGCCATTAATCACTTTGGAGTATGTAGAATACTGGTTTTACCAATTTTTTCTTTTTCAAAAGTATATTTTATTCAATATTTTTTATTTTTCCTGTGTATTACCTGAATGTATATAAGTTCTCCTGTGTTGTGCAATACCCACAAAGGTCAGAAGAGGGCATTGGATTCCTTGGAACTGGAGTTTCAGTCAGTTGTTAGCCATCATGTGGGTGCTGGGAGCCAAAGCCAGGTCTTCTACAAGAACAGCCAATGCTCTTAACTGCTGAGCCATCTCTCCAGCCCCATTTATTTTCTTTTTATTAATATTTAAATTAACATACAAAATAATTTAAGTTTCATTGTGAAATTTTCATAAAAGCATACCATTGCATTTTAGCTCCCATCACAGTCTGTTGCCCCTCCCCCATACCACTGGTTCCCTTGTTCCTCCTCCTAAACTCTCACTTTTGCCTTCATGTTATTTGTCTGTATACGTGTATGTATTTAAATCTGGATTCCATGTGAATGAAAACATGCAATATTTCAGTATTTTTCTCTTTACTCCAAGCCCTGTTGCTCATTCCTCTCTCTTTGCCCTCTTCCACCTCTCAGTTTTGAGATTCCTTTCCTTAACTTCTGTTGACAGTATTTTATTGCTCCACCTTTAATGTTTTTGAGCTTTTAAATTTTCATACAATATTTCCCACTCACATCCAGACCCCTTCCCCCATCCACAGTACCCCCAAACCCTATGAACTCTGCCATACATGCTGAGTCTTATTCATTCAGGTGTTTGTACACAACGTCCTTCAGTGTAAATGCGTCCATTGGAGTCTAGTCAGCCCATCCAGTGGTCGTATGCAAGTCATACTCTCTCTCACCCAGCAGCAATCAGTCTCAAATATTTCTCAATCTAGTGTTGACCTGCCACCTATTTCTCACCACCCCTTTGGTCCCTTGTTTATTTAAGCTGCCATGGGTTCTGGTTGGATGGCACTACTGCCACAGGCACAGATGAGCAAGCCTCTATTGGCCCAGAATCATCCACCTCATACGTTTATGAACTAGCCTTGGCTCTTAAAATCTTTCTTCCTCCTCTTGTGCAATGGTCCCTGAGCAATGGTCCCTGAGCCGTGGGTGGGTGAGGTTCCATATAGGCGTCACATCCTACACTTTACAGTTTCCAATTCTCTAAAACTTGGCCAGTTGAGGCCTTCTGTGTGTATCGCACTCTGATGTACATGGAAGCCTCAATGGTGAGAGTTGAGGGGTGCATTAGCCCTCTCTCTACCCTTATTCCACTACATTCCACGAGCCTCAGTAAGAGGAATTGGACTGCAGATGTGTCACCTACTACTGGGCATCTCCCACGTGTATGTTCTCTATGCCTGACCAGATGTGCAACTCTGCAGTAGCCTCCATCTGTTGCAAAATGAAGCTTCCTTGAAGAGTGCTGTATAGCGTGTTTGTCGCTCTAAGGGAAGTCTCTTCTATCTTTCACTGTGCTCACTACCAAGCAGCTCTTAGGTATACATATGCATTAATGTTCAGACACTCTACGTGCATTTCTCATTGGGTTTCTAAGGCATCGCTTTTCCCTCTCAGTTTCCTAGCCCCTCAAGATTTACTCATCTCTGCTCTTTTTTCTCCCAACCAGCCTCCCTCCTCCCTCCCTCCCTAGTCACAGTGCCCCCATTATCCCCACCCTCCACCAATACCTCCCTACTCCCGCCATCTTTCCTCTAATTTTTAACCTCCTTCCCTTTTGCCTGTGATGTCAGGCAAATAACTTCTTTCTAGGCTTGGATAGCTTCATTAGTAAAATAAAGGTTTTTTAAAAAGATAATATTTAACGTCATTTTTACATCAAATAGTCACTAGCTCTGAGAGTCAGTGACATACACACAAGATCCTTCAGCTTTCTCCAACACGTTATCATGTTTTCAGTGTTTTATAGCCACTATTATCTATTTTATTACTTGAAGTAAGCATATAAACTTCATAAAACTAGGATTTTTCTGGCTTATACATATTTAATCTACATTTTCTTCCCTTCTTTATGTGCATAGGTATATTTTAAATACCTGTATATTACACAGTGTCTTTCTTAAAAGTAGATCTACTTTCTGGAAACAATATCCTGTTGTTTATGCTTAATATTAGTTTTTCAAAAATGTATATTGGCAGGTATTCTCCTTCTTCCATTTAATTTGGCCATTTAGAAAATGGAACAACATCTTTTTCAGCCAAGTGAAGGCATGACCAACTATAAGAGCCAGAATTCACCAATGTCATTAACAAAGAACCACAAATAACATATTTGATAGTTTCATACTGAAGAAGTTTTATGGTAAATAGAAATAGACTTATAGTGGTTTAGTGAGCCCTTGTAATATTTTTTCCATGTAATATCACTTGAAAATGTTGGAATGGATACATTATAAAAGTGTTTGATGATTTTCATTTTTTTGCCTACAATTTTGATGCTATACATGGTACTTTCAAATGCTGCTTGAGACCCCAAAGCAAAAGATTGGCTACCTGTGTCTTAAGAGCTACCCTCACCTCTGAATATAAAATTTCTTTTGTTTCAAATAGAAATCAATGATGCAATTCCTAAATTCAAGGTATATAATAAACATATCTTGGTAATGAGAAATTAAGAAAGAAAAAGTAGACTTCAAGTGTACAAAGTAGAGAATGCTTGTCCCTGTTAAGGAATCTAGTCAAGAGAGAGGAAGCATCCTTAAGCTGCTCCCAAAGCAAGTAATGTTTTTTTTTAAAAAAAGCTGAGATTTTGTTGGTTTCTTGTTATTTTATCACCAAAGAATATATGATTTGAAAGACTATGAACACAAAGGAACTGTCTTGATCCATGAAACATAAACACGTCAGTATCTCAACAAAACATAATGTATTACTATCTCTCCCACAACAAGAGCAGTCAGTGGTTGAGTCAAGTCCTCAAATCTCTTTCAGAAATTCAAAAGTATAAATGTATACAAAATATGGCACATCCTTCTGTTCTCCCTCCCCCTGGCCCTGTTTCCCTGTCCACTCCCATTTCCCCAATAAACTACATACCACTGAAGTGCTTCTCAAAATCTGCTTGATAGACTGATTTTTATTGTGTCATATAGTTTTGTTATTGAGCATTTTCCAGAACTGGAAAATTAATAGACTTGGGTATTCATGTTACTAGAGAACCACTAAACATGTGATATAAGGTTTACCAATTTTTAGAGTTAGTATAAAATAAAATTTGCCCATGGCTTGAAAGTACACTGTGAAAAACTTATCTTTCATAGATGATTCAGCAGTGCCCTGGAAGATCTTCACATAGTTAAGTAAAAGTTACCATCTTTGAAAAGGCAGCACCATAAATGCCTATTTTGGATAAAACAACTGATCCTAAAATCTCTGGGAAAAGAAACAGCGTAGATCTTTTGTCATATAAAACACTAACAAAATAGCCTACCTTACACTTCTAAGTTTAAATATTCCTAACATTCTCTCTTTTATTTTTAAATCAGAAAACTTAAGTTTCTGCATTTAAAAATAATAATGTATGGTCTTCTCTTGAAGTCATATTTTCTTCTCTCTAAACATCTTCATCTTTAGAACATTTATGTTATTACCATCAGAGGTCAATTTTACTATATTGCATCGTCACATCCTCAGAATTATAAAGGTTCCACAAAATGCCAATTTATCCATCAGGGAGTCCAAATAGGTTGGCACCAGTGACAAAGTGTTTGCTGCTATGTGCCAAGAGTTATATTTAGGTTTCTGGCAGAAATTAATAGTTACTTATAAATTTTGTAAAAACAAGAATTCATCTTGACAGTCTCTCATTCAAAGCAACACCATTTGTTCTAGTAATTCTGTTAGGGATTTTTTTGCATTGTCAAGGAGAAAATGCACAATAATAATATCAGTAATAATAGCTATTAAACACTGATTTATGTTGTGCCAGGCATTTGCTAAATGTTTTTGCATGTATTATATAATTCAAGTCCATAAAGCAATCTATGACAGCAATACTATCTTTGGTCCTATTTTATAAATAAGGTCACCAAAGCTACAAAAGTTAGAGTATCTACAGGTCTATAGGATCCTTTCTTCAGACAGAATGACCTCAGCATCATATTGTTTTAGTTGTATATCATAAAGGAACATTAATATTTAGTAAGCATGTACCATGTGCCAGGAACTGGGCCAAGTGCTTTATGTAAGTTGCCTTACTTAATGCTCTCATCAGCCTTATGGGGTTTTTATTTTTAAACATATTGTATAGATAAAATAAAGAAGGGTACATGAAGCTAGGTTTCTCTCAAGGTTATATTACTAGTGAGGGCAGAACTCGGATATTAATTTAGATAGGATTTATACTAAAGTTAAAGCGTTTTTTACCATAAAGTAAGCCACTAAAGTACAGAAATAAATTTATGAATGTATTTGAATTCCCCGTTTTTTCCATGAATCCAGAATTTTAATCATGAAAATCAAACCAAAGTCATTGCCAACAGTATGTTCTACACACAGAGGTTGTTTTTTTTTTAATCCTGTAGAACACAGGGTTACAGCATTTTGATCACTTTTACCTTTCAAGAGCAGAGAATGGGAACAGTTTGAAGCCATTCCCCGGGAATATTATCAAGACAAATGCATTTTTAAAATATGGAAAGCTAATTGAATCCAAATTTATAAATATCCATCAAGATAGCTTATTGAGAAGATAAACTAATACTTCTATGCCATTAGATCTTCCCCTTAGGACAAGGATCGAGTCCCTCTATCTTCAGTTGCCTGAAAGCTTTAACAGTCTGCTCAAACTGAAATATTATGTCAGCATTTCTCATTGGAGTGCCTCAGAATGAGAATTAAAAATAGCAGATTCCCAAGCCCAAACCCTGAGAATGCAAATTCTGAATCTGCATTCTAACAAGTGCCCCAGATCACTTGTAACACAGCAAAGTTTAAGAATCACTGAATACCATAATAAAACTTGCAGCCTGCCTGTTCAGAATTTGGAATGCTCAAACATAGATAAGCTGAATTTATTTTCATGCTATGCAAGGAAGGAAACATTCCTTTGCCTTCATTCATATTAAGAAGCTTCTTAGAATAAGCTTCTAACATAGTTTAGAGGCACTTACTGGGAAGCAGAATGTTAAGGTCAATGCATACCTTTCCCATCTACTCAGTATATCAGGCAAAATGGTCTACAATGTATCCATGAAAAATACTTCAGCAGTTGTATTTTAGCCTTTTAAGTTCCCTGTATGAAGTTCAATGTTCACCTAAGAACATTCTGCAATGCAGGCTTTACCATAATTAAGACTGAACTTATGTTAGTTTAACCCTATATAATGAACTTGAACTATATTTCCATTCTTGCAATTGAGATCTAGTTTAAAGTAAGGAACAGTGACATCCATAATAAATAGCAATTATGTGAGTGCTTACTGTATATGGAAGAATCATGACATTAAAAGGTCCCATGAGATAATTTTGCATACTACAACCTCATATTGAACATTCGCAACACACACGTATGTACTAAGGGCTATAAGAAGGCCTTGAAAGAAAGTAATCAACTTCTTTTCCTTCGGTCACAGCTACCGATGCCTATTTGATCATGTGCCCATTCTGTGAGGAAAACTCAATGTGCCCTTGAAGCATGTTCTACTAGGCACCAGTCTTTCTCACAGTATTGTTAGCAAGCTCAGATGGGACATCAGTAGCCCTACCTCAGTTTTCTAGAGTCTATCTCTGTTGGAAGTGCAAGTCTGCATCCCTAAGTAATCTAAGTACAGGGCTCCAGGCTATACCAGAATAATCACAAGATTGTTGGATTGTTGAAAGGTGACAGTTGAGAGAAATCATTATAGCTGCCCTAGCAAGGTTACCTAGAAATTAAACAACTAGATGACTACATTTTGATGCTTGATATTTTACCATCTGATAAGTCAAAGAAAAAGCTACATATATAGTGTGAAATGTTTGCCCTTATGTAACTGGGGTTCAGAAATGACACATAGGACATGGCCCCCAATTCTGCAGCCATATCAGGGTATAGCAGGAAATCATAGGTGTGCAGATCTGCCCTCCCACTTGTATTTCACCAGTCTGACTTAGTTTCTTCATCTGTAAAATGAGAATGATTATCTTACCTCAGAAAGCCACTTTCAGAACTAAATGAGGCGGTACATACCAATCCTGTATTACAAATATGAAGCTTAAAATATGTGCCTTCCTATTTTCCCCTTCTCTCCCTCTTTTTTCCTGGTATAACACAGTGATGCCAGCTTCATTTGTGTGGACAGTGGGGCAGGACATTTTGCTGTTGGTTTTAAGTAACTACTCTCTTTTTTTCAGGGCAGTATCCTTTAAAGAACCCCAATGCCAGCAATCCAAGGGCAAGTACAGGGCACTGAACTAGCTATTCAATCCCACTAACAAGGTGTTGCATACACTGGGGTCCACAGAGATGAAAAGACAAGTCCTGCCCTCAAGTTGTTCCAAGAATTGTAGCAAAACTGAGTATGCTTAGTTGTAGCAAAACATGACAACTGTGTGTGTGTGTGTGTGTGTGTGTGTGTGTGTGTGTGTGTGGAGAGAGAGAGAGAGAGAGAGAGAGAGAGAGAGAGAGAGAGAGAGCTACACAGAGCGGTCAAACAAAATAATAGAAAAAAGAGAGAGAGAGAGAGAGAGAGAGAGAGAGAGAGAGAGACAGAGAGAAAGCTGGTCACAGAGGTCAATCAAAATAATAGAAATTGCAATATGACTAATTTAAATCAGAGAGTCCAAGGACATCCAGTGTCATCTTTGTCTACCCAGAAAAATAAGCACTGGTCTAACCTAGGACTGCAGTTCCAAGTCTCAGTTCCAACAACCAGCACAAAGCCGGTCACAGACTGCTTTGTGCTTTGTGCCCAGTGCTGTACTACATATAGGACAAAGCCAGTAAAGCAGAGGTGACCCCTACCCTCTTGGAGAGAAAACACTGATGAAGGCAAACCTCTAGAGCACATGAAAGCAATCAAAAAGTCAGCACTGAACAAACAGATAAATACCACATTCGCTCCCATCATTCTCTCCTCAGGTCTCTGTCCATTTTTCTCTAAGATGGAAAAGCTTAGATGAGTCCAAAGTAAGTGAGCCCCAAGTCCCCAGGCACCCCTGCCTCTGTAGCTTGTCCAAAAACTTGGAGATTCTTGCCATTATTATTTTTAAAGCATTTCTTTTGCCTGAGTTGCATAACAATCAGTGGTCAGAATAATTGGAATAGAACTTTCCTAACATTTCTTCTTCCTTTTGGAAATTTATTTGTGGTATACTGGGTGTAAGGTTGCTGGACAATGGAAAAGGCTTTCCAGATATGCTTGTGTGAACACTACTTTGCCCTTACATGCTCCATCTGAGTCTTAAACTTCTTCAGTCAGTGGGATGATCTCCAGGAAGCAGTCGCAATTTCCCCCTCCCCCTTGCATCTATTCTCATATCTAGCAGAGCTTTGGAAGTCAACAAGGTTGGGACTCTTCAGAGATGGAGGGGAGGCAGAACAGTGGTTGAGAGGCAGAAGATTAGACTCTTGCACTTTCCTTTAGCCCTGTGCCAAACCTCCACCACAACCCCTGGGGTTATGCCATGACCATAATTTAAGAAGATTGTATGAATAGCTCAGATGTTGTTTCTAAATAGGAAAGAGTGGCAGAAGAATGGATTATATTAAGCAAACATTGGGGTTTTTCCTGACTTTCCTCCAGAAAGGTGTGTAAGGAGAGATTGTAATGAAGAGCTGTAGTTGAATAAACACTCAGGTAAACTATGTAAGCCATCTCCATGTGTAAGTAGGATTTAAAGCTGTGGTCTAGTTTCAGCTGTTTAACCTAGAATCTAGTTGACAAGTGTGTTTCCTTCCTACTGGACTCTTATCTGAGTCCTCAATTAGATTTTTAGTACTATCTGATGCTGTCAAAGGGCAAAAGTTGCTGACAGCACCACGGACATTTCTGCAATGCCTTTTTCCCTAGCAGAACAAATAGTGTTCAGATCTTGCAAAGCCAACAAAACTGCAGCATAAGTCAGCTGCAAATTCCCCCTTCATCAGAGACCTCCCTGAGCCAGCAAAGTCAAGGCCATGAGCTCAGGGCCCTCAGAAGGTCGCTGGAGAGGACAGCGAGTCTGCAGGATGAGTCAGGAGAATTGAGAAAGCCCAGCCAGTCCCCAGAGCCAGACCTCTCTCATATAGCAGCCAAGGAAAAAGATCTGTGAGAACCTGGAACATCCTGATAATGGAAGGGAGGGTGGAGGAAAGAAGCAACAGAAAGAAAAACTACCTGTCCTCTGTATTGGCAAAAGAAGGAGACACTCTTTATCCTTCATATGTCCCTATCCCACTTTCAGTACTTTCCCAGCTTAAAATACACATGACGCCCTCATAGATCACAGCTGATCAGGTATTTCCAGTCACCCTCAAGTTACCACCCAGCCCCGACAGATTCAACTTTCTCAGACATTCCCCACTATCCTAATGTCTTTCAAAGCAGTGGCTCCCTTCCTCAGCATTGCTCTGCCTTGTCATTTCCTTATAACTGATCTGGGCCAGTGCACCAGTTCATGAGTCAGTGTAGTCCCCTCCCGGGTCACATACTGGCAATTAAACAGCTGTCTCTTAGCAACGGAGTACTTCTACTCCAAAAAGTATATATAGTAAGAGGGTTTCCAATGAAAGGGGTATCTGAGGCAGAAATATCCCAGTAGGACCCCACATTCAATTCTATGTGTAGTGTTATGTCCCTACTTCCTTGTTTAAGCATATGGTAGCCATACAGATATCAACCTGGACAAAAGCCTAAATGCAAATTAAGACCCAGTGCAACAAGACACCTCCTCGTATGGGCCCCGAGATACAAGAACTTCGTTTGAGCTATTACCAGCAGATTTTAAACTGCTAATTTGTGATATCATCACTTGGTGTGGGGGAAGTAAATACAGGAGTTAAGAGGATTAGCAGTGTTATCAAACTGTGAGGAAGAAATTCTTAAAAGCAACCCACCTTATGTTGAAAATTGCCTGCAAAAAGTTTTTGTAGCCTTACACGGCTACACTGGTACTAAATAATAGAGTATATGTAACCCGGAAGGCATGTTCATGGGCTCAGATTGTGTGTCTGGCACCTGAGAATGAGTTGGAGGCATAGCTTTGCTGGAAGGATGCACGTAATGATTGGCAATAGAACTTTTTCTAAGGATGATTATGGATGAGTTAGATACCGGGCATTCAGGTTATGCAGTTTATTGGAAGCTGTTGACAATTGTGCAAACTAGATTGTGACAGGTAAGATTTCCTAACATACTGTGTTCAGTCACAATTGAGTTTTCAGAGCAAAAGCAGGTAATCCAGAGTTCTGAATCCCAGACCAGGAAACAGGTGGAGATAGTTATTCCAAATAGACCTTACTGTTTTTAATGAGACTTCTCTGGACAAAAAAGTCTGTGACTTCACATGGTTTATGGAAGTGGACTTACCTGAGTGATTCTACCAGAAGGACCAAGCTAGGCTTTGGTTTTCTCCTCCACTCTATTTTAGATCTCAGCCTCCCCATACTCCTATCATTGGGACCCACTTCTCTCTGACAGCTTAGGATTTCCCTTGACTTTTCTCAATTCAGGCGGCTGATGATGCCTCCAGAAAGTCTCCAGTTCTATCCCATAATAAGAATCTGTGCTGAATCCCTCTTATCAGGGTTCTGTTGACTTCTTTCTAAAGAAACAGTTGGGAGACACATGAGTTATTATGTATCAAAGAGATCATGGCTAATAATGAGTTCAATTCTTGCCCCTTCAAATTAGAGAAGCCTGGTTAAAAAGGAATAGATTTCTGGCAATAACATTTTAAGGCATTTGGTGATGATCATAATAAACTAGGGACCACTGATACACCCTTCATCACATGGTGAAAATGGATGCCTATTTTTCCCTAAATATAGGGTAGGAGGGGCTTTGGTTGGTTTCAGGGATGGAAGCAACAGCTTACAAAGGATGATTAAATCAAAGGTAATCTATTCTTGTTGCCCAGCATCCATTCACAGGCAGGTAGGTGTCCATCCCTAAAAATGCTGTGCATTTTCTCCCATGATTTTTGCTTTGTCTCTTGTACTCATGCTTTTCTGTACCAACTCTATCCAAAGCAAAGAGAAGTTACTAAATTTGTATTGCAGTTTTCCTGGATCACCTAAAAACATGTCGCCCTTACTAAGGTCTTGAAATGTGCCTGCTCCTAACTTCTATCCCTCACCACTTTTAAGGCTCAAAAAGTAGACTTCAGGGCTAAGGAGATAGCTTAGTGGGTAAAGCGCTTGACATGCAAGCAAGAGGACTGAAGTTCAGACTCTCAGCGGCCCATCAATGCTAGTTAGGTATGGGTCAGCTCTTTTAGCCCCTCCAAAATTCCTGTGTTCCAAAGGCAGAGACAAGAGATCCTTGAAGCCACTTGGCCAGCTAGACTAGCCATAATGGCAAACTCTGGGTTCAGTTGAGAGACCCTGCCTCAATGAATAATGAAGAGAGTAATCAAGGAAGATTTCTGACATCTGCCTCATATCTACACACACACACACACACACACACACACACACACACATGCATATGCAACCACACCCACATGTGCACCCACACACATATATACCCATAGATACATACTAAAAAAGAAGTAGCCTTTTCTTTGCCCAACAACTGCAATACTAAAAAATTATGTGGATCAGAAGAGCAACATCATAGACACCTCATGGAATCAATCTGTCATAAAATAAATTCCAAAGAGTCTGATGCATTCATTCCATTAACAAGCAAAACACTGATCTTTTGCCAAATTGACCAGAAAGTGACAGCGATTCTCAAAATATTAAACACTTACATAGCAGCTGGTAACCATTGTGTTCATGAATGTGGACTGCCACCACTGTGACTAAAGGTGTATTGGTGACATGGAGATTTGTCTCACCTCACTCTGCCCCATGCATTCCCATGAAGTAGAACATCCATGACCTTCAAAAGATGGATGGCTTGAGGCTTGGTTCAAAAATAGCACTTGGCAGGCAGCCTAGACTCAGATGGGGACAGGAGACACAAGCTGTGGGCATGATGGTCCAGCCCCCCATCATACCACCTCAGGGGATCCTCAGCCTCATAGGACTCACTAGAAAATCCTTTGCATTTGAAAAGCAAAAATTATCTAGTCCACCTGAGCACCCTGGGAGCAGACCTGTATTCTTAGCCTCATGCTTCAAGTGCTGAGTTTAGAACAAAAGCCTCTGTTCAAGGTTATATGAGTCAGTTTATTTAGTGGGGAGTACAAAGAAAGGGGGAATAGATAATTCAGAGCAGAATTAACTTGTGCTCCCTTAACCTACCAGAAAGATCTGACCAAACCATTCATATTCTTCACATGTAGAAAGCTGGAGGAATTGCTTCAGAAGAGTGTTAATGAGCAAAGGTAAAGGAGAATAATGACAGCAGAGATGCCCTCTTTAAGCAGCAGTCCTAGATATACAAACTTATGGTAACCTTGCAGTATAGGTGAATATACATGGAGCTTGGGCTTGCTGTACTTATTTGTATCTCAAGAAAGGACTCATTCATTTTGCCTCAGGAACAAGCTCACTCTCCTAATGGATGTCAGCTTCTGTCAACATTGCACTAATGTAAATGGACTCTCTTTGTGACAAACAGAAGCAGTAAAAGCCCTGTGTCTAAATCTGACAGTCTGAATTCAGTGTTTCATTTAAGATGTATTTTATTATTTTGTGTATATGTGTGTGGAGAGTTTCTCTGTGCTCCATGTGTGTGCAGGTGCCTGCAGAGACCAGAAGAGGGTGAAAAATCCCCTGGAACTAGAATTGGTTATGACCTGTCTAATGTGGGTGCTGGGAACTTAGCCCAAGTCCTCTACAAAAGCAGCAAGCACTTTTAAACACTGAGCCATCTCTCTAGGTCCAAACTCAAGTTTTGACTGCACTAACTCTCTTGGTGACATTAAGGGGAGCACATTCTTGTGTTTCATCTTCCTCATTTATAAAATAATTTGCCACTGCTTCCTGCCTCATGGTTTGGAATAAGGAGGAAATATTATTTTATATAAGAAAACCATTTGAACATTCCAATACTCTCCACATGTATAAAGAAATATATTTTCTCTCTTTAGAAATACTCAAGGGGAACATGGAAACCAACATTTATCAAGCATCTATTATGTGCCCAACACTTCCACATTAATTAGTTTCATTAATCCTGACAACGATCCTGTGAAGATATTACTTACTGCAAGTAAAATGATGAGGGATGATGAGGGATAAAATATGTCACTATGTGCAAGTCTGATATTACCTTAGAAATAAGATTTGATCCTAATGAAGAGCAATATTACAACAATACAATGCAATATTACAACAATCATAATGAAAAGCAATATTACAACACTATTACAACAATACAACAATATTCAGGTACAAATGGCCATGGCACGAAGAGAGTTTAAAATCAATTTGTATCTCTAACGCAGACAAAATATAATGCTTTCCATAACACTTGGAAAACATTTAGGATAAAGATTAACACATGGAAAAAGCATAGACACTTAAAAGATAGCAAATGAATCCAAACTCCCTGTGTTCAAATGACACAGTACAAGCAGGTAGGAATACAATATCCAGATTAAAGTAGCTGCACTCAGGGCACACATGTATGAGAATCCGCAGATACTGCAGATTTGTACTTTCTTCTCAAATTAGTGACAGGTTACTGCTATGTGGTCACCCTGTTTCTTAAAGCCTTGACCAAAGGTAAAAAGAGGAGGTAGAGAAAGGATGTTGCCAACATGTTTATCCTTGTGTTAAACAAAGAAAAGTAGTTTTTTTTCTTTCTTTCTTTCAGCATGCAGCTGAAGATGGAAATTGGGAATCAACCCAAAATGCATATGATCTTCTCATACTCATGTCTTTCTAATAAAATATGCCCCCTCTCCAGATCACAATTTTTCTCTCAGATGTGGTGCCAAAACCCCTTGAGTGATGGTTAGACACTTCCTCTAGCCCTTAACTAGCATCTGCAAGAACTGTGACAAGTGCTAAACGTCTCTGTTGAACAGGAAACAGAGTTATTCCCCATTAACAAAGCTAAGTGACCTTCTCAAGGCTTCAGGTTCATTCATGGTCTTAGCTTGTCTCCCTCTTCTTTGCTCAGCTTCCCACCCATAGGCATCCTTGATAGCCAAGGCCCTATCTGAAACAGTCTATCCATATAGCCCCTCACAACATCCAGCACACCACTTAACACCTCAGACACAGAAAATATGTGGCGAATGAATGAGGACTGTGTGTTTGCCATATTGAGGACCCTGTGTTTGCCATATGCAAAGGAAAAAAGTAGGACTTCAATGTCTTAATGTTACTAAAATCCTAGGAAAGTTTTTTCAGAGATCATATATATAAACAAGATATGTAATTAGGATAAAGCTAATCATTAGCTCCTACTAGGAAACTCTCTTCTCTCCTAATGGTTAACTTAGTAACATTTGCTCTAGACACATCTAATAGCATCAGTCAGAGGAAGTAGAAGACATTTCCTCTCTTTACTCCTCAGTTTCCCCACTTTAAACCTAACAATGTAGAGACAGAGTAGTGGTTTTCATTCCTGCCTTCACATGAGAATTGCCTGGGGAGCTCTTAAAAATATGGATGCTAAATCCTAGCCCCAGGGTTTCTATTTAATTAATAGTTGTAAGGCCTGAACATTGATACATTTTTTAAACTCTCCAGTGAGTCTGATATGTTGCCAGGGTTGAGAACCAATGGGCTAGATGATCCCTGAGGTTTCTTCTTACTCTGGAAATCAATATGCTGACTACAGCTGGATCTCTCTCTCATGATATCAGAGCTACCCTGCCTGATTATTTTCCACTTTTTTCTTTCTAATTCCACACACCAGCAGATCTATCAACTGAGCTGCTCAATAGCCTAGCATCTCGTTTCACCCCATTTACCTATTGACTTAAAACTTTCTTTACCCTTGGGACTCCTAAGCAGTGCTATTTAATGCTATGTGGGTCATTTTTTCCACCAAATAAGGTCCCCTGATACCAGTATGTATCCCCAAAGCATGAGCTGGCTTGCTCTGTTTCCAAGTTGGGAAAGCCCAACTAGCTATCATGAGCATCCCAGAGAGCTCCCGCTGATCTGGAAGGAATCTGTAAACATAATGCCCAGCTTTCCATTTCACTGGACTCTTTCATGGCACTCAGCCTGCCCATTCCATTCGGTCTTTTGTCAAGAGTGTCCTTGACACTAAAGGAATTGATTTGTTCTTCCTTTGCTTTAAATAATAAGCCAACAGTTACACAAGAGTTTTATAAGGTATTGATTTAACATACAAACTGTATTATGACCCTTGAATACTACAGCAAGAACCCATACCTCATCAGCCAGGAACACCAATGTAGTGACATCTTAGCATTTTCTTAACTTGTCACAACATCCGTGAGCTGTGGGCTTGCTGAAGAGGAGACCTGCCAAAGATTTAGAAACGTCATATTAAAATATTCTGGGCTATTAAAAAAAAACAGAGGCTTTTTAACCATCAACAATGCATTTTCAGAATTTAGGGCTTCTAGACGGAGAATCTGTCTCAGAAGAGTGGCATGAATATCATACAACAGAAAATCCCTCAAGGTCATAAAATGGCTTTATTCTAGAAGCACTCCACCACAAGCACTTGCTTGATCTGTATATAGATGATGACGGCTGGAATGGTAGCAGGTAAGAGTGGAAGTGAGCCTGCAAAGGAATCTGAATGGAACTATCTGTATACTACCAAGATCCCAAAACACAAATTTCAAAAATTAGAATCTGGCATGGTTTTTTAACAATATCTCATTTAGATACCCTTCACAGATGGGAAAGGGTAAGGATACTTTATTGTAGGTCTTTGGTCAAATTGCCAAAAGTATATGTTCATTCTTGCTTTCATTGCCAAATATTTTAAAAGAATAGTAATGTATCCAACTTAATTATTCATTTTTTGAATTTTCCCCCATAATCTCCATTACTGAAACTATTCACATTAAAATACCAATGACCCCTTAACAACCATGCCTTGTGATTAGCTCCCAGTCCTAATTCTAATTGACACCTTAAAATTTTTGACACTGTTGACCATCTTTTCTGATATTGCTTTTTGTGACATGATATCCCTCCCGATTTCTCCACTTTTATTTTCAGTCAGCTGCCTTGACTAGTCTTTCTTTATCCATTCCTTATTTGATGAACATCTTTCTTGGCCTTATTCTTACTTTCACAGGAATATGCATACTATGATTTATTAAAATGTCAAATCTCTCTCTCCCTCCCTCTCTCCCTCTCTCTCTCCAAGCATCCTTCCAATAAGATTGCCCTGCTTTGCCTTTTCAACTTTACTTCTGTTATCTCCCCTACCACCACTCTGCAACGAGTTATTCCTACCTGTCTTACGCTGTACTACTTCTTCAAGATACAATGCAAGCTCAAGTCTGAATTTTTGCTTTGTGTTCTTTCAGTAGCTGCAAGAATCATCCCTCCTTCCTGTTTCCAAATCATATTTTTAAAATATCCCCTTGTCCAATTAAAATGTCAATTTCTATGTAACATCTTCAGTAAGAATTAATTATGGTATCCTCTAAACTCCAAACTTTCTATAGACCATAATTCTAGCACTCATACACGTTCTTTTATAATTAGCTATGTAAGAACTCTTTATTTAAGGATTCAGATTGGGATTCTGCCCTAGCCTTCATATTTAATATCATAGACTCTGATATCAGATGGACCAGGAACTGAATACCTGCTCTCATAATTATTAATGTATTATTTTAGGCAAGTTGACTAGTTTCTCCAAGCTTCAGTATTTCTGTGTTCAAGACTGAGGCAACAATAGTGTTGCAAAAAGAATAAATCAGATAATGTATATAAAATAATTGCAATACCTAGTACATAATAAACACTCAATGAATGTTAGCTATGATTGTTTTTCTTCTGTATCTTGTTAAGGTTCAGATAGCCCTGCCCCCTCACCAACAGGATCCCAAGGACTTCTCATGCTCCTGAGAAAAGGGAACCTAGCTGATAAGCACCTTGGTCTTTGAAGTCAAGAGAAGCAGACTTTTCTCCACTGTTTGGCCAACACAGCAGGCTTCCCCTTTGATCTCTAAAGAGGACAGGTTTTAACAGTCCTGCTCTCCCACTTCCCCTCCACACTCAACTTAAAAAAAAATACATCTTCCTGCCTTCTGCAGGAAGCAGAAGCCTCCCTTTTAAAAAGACCCCAGTTCAAGGCCCAGGAAGACATTTTCCATGCCCGGAAGGGAATCTGTCCCATGTGTTCCTTTGCTAATAAACCCTATTTTGATGGAGTTGTATCTGTGCCTCGGTGCCTCATCATCCATTCACTCGTTCTCCGCCAACTTTTTACCTATCATATCTGACATATGGCTTTGCACTGAACAATATTCAAAAAACGTTTACTAAATAAATTAACAATAGTACGGACATTCTTAGAACACTTACTAAATGGACATTTTCTTTATTGGTTTTGGGATTCCTTTCAGAGTTTGAAAAATTGAAATATATGCTGAATTTCTTTCTCTGGATTCAAATCATTGCATTAATAATTGAGGTAACCAAAAGCTTTATAAGTGTACTTTGTTATTTGAACTTAAACTTATTACTTCTTTTTATTCCCAACAACTACATACTTTAATATGTACATCTCAAATTTCTTTTCCCAGGTGAATCCAAAGTCTTTTTTCATACTCTAGCATTTGAAAAAAAGGATGATCCAATTAATATGATAAGTACTAATACAACAAACAATAAATTTAACTTATAATGGTAATTGAGACCAGTGCATTTAAAATAGCTCTCTTGAAGCTAAGTTCAGCAATATATCTTGAAGTTGGGACCTTGGAGGTTTAATTTATCCAAGCTCCTCTACCAGTAAAAATTTGGAGCAATGGCATTTCTAATTTTTCCCCCTTTTCACCTATAATCCATCTTAATCTCTTGACCTCTATTTTAGTCATGAATTCCTGAAAGATTATCTTGCATATTCAATTCAAATTAATATGTTTAACAACCCTTGATAAAGGATATCCTTATTAACTCAGCATGTATGGCAGAGGGCATAGGGTTCAGTGGGGGGGATAGGGGGAGGCATGGATGGGGAAGGGGTGTCTATTTGAGTGGGAAATGTATGAAATTTAAAAAGCTCAATAAAAAGGGATATCCTTTTAAAAGTCAGATTCTAGGGCTGGAATGTGGCTCAGTGAGTAAAAGCACTTGCTATACAAGCATGAGAGCCTACTTTCGAATGCCCAGAACCCACATAGTGCATAGCAGTACATTTCTGTAATCCCAGGATTCCTGTTGTGAAATGGGAGGCAGAGACCGAATTCCCAGAAGCTTGCAGGTCAGCTGATCTGGTGAACAAGACACCCTGTCTCAAACAAGGTAGAATGCAAGGACTAAAACTCAAGGTTGGCCTCTGACTTCCACAAATTCCCTGTGTGTGCCTCCCAACAAACATTTACACACACGTATACCTACATGCATGGAGCACATACATACAAGGATAAAAAAGAAAGCCAAATTCTGGTGTACTCTAAATAAAAGGCCTATTCTTTGACAAAAGATACACATCAGTCTCTCTTTACTTAGTGGTAGAAAAGGCCCAGAGCAAAATATAAGAGTCAAGTCCACTGTGAGTGAATATGGAAATCATACAAGTGGTTGCAATCATCATCATCATCACCACCTTCATCATTTAAAATAATATAACACAAGATGGGGCTGGAGAGATGGCTCAGCAGTTAAGAACACTGGTTGTTCTTGCAGAAGACCTGGGTTTGAATCCCAGCACCCACATGGCAGCTAACAACTGTCCATAACTCCAGTTCCAGAGGATCCAACAGCTTCTTCTGTCCTCCTCAGGCATTGCATGACACAGGCGCGCTTAACTACACACAGGCACATAAAATAAAAATAAATAAAATATTAAAAAAGCAATATAACACAAGAATCTTAAAAAATAAGGCTCAAAGTTCATCCACATACAATTAGGATTCTTTTTTAACATTATCTGTTCTTATTTATTTGACTTCACTTTTCAAAATTTGCCATTCTAATCATTTCCACGTACATTTGAAAGATTTTTTAAATATCTGAAAAAAATGTTGGAATTCTCATTAGATGACTGCCTAAAAGGTTTCTCCTTGTTTTAGTTTTTCAGATAAAGATGCTGTAAGAGTACTGATGCTATACTCCAAGTCCAGACAAAATTTTATCTCTGTGCATACACAGTATGCATTCCAACACAAAGTGCTGGGGATTAGCTGATAAGCTGATCTTTGGTATCCATCTGATAACTAACTATGCCTATTACTAATGTGAATAAAGGTAATCTTTACATTAATTTAGATTGTGAAATAGATTTGGGATAAAATGAGATGGAGAATCCCTAATGATAATAACTTTAATATTCTTTATATTAAAATAAGAATTTAAAAATCAGAGAACACTGAAAACTTCCATTGAGAGCCACAAAGAACAATTATTGCATTCAGAATGCAAATAATCATTAGTACATGGAGCTCATCATTGATTAATACATGAAAGCAGGAAAGCACTGACATTTTGAAATGTGTTAAATCAGTTTTCTACAACTTTTTCTGATGATTTATTGTTTTATTCTTTTGCAATATATATTTGTATTGGATTTTGTGCATTGCATATATTTTAATCGTATTTAGACCCCCTCCCGTATCTGCACCCCCTGGTAGCCTCCACACAGGATTTCATGCATTCTGTTATATATGTTAAGGATTATCTGATCATGCTTTTGTACCCAGATGCCCCTCAATACAAGTTCATTCACTGGAGTCTAGTCAGTCTATCTAGAGTCACTCCCTTAAAGATCTACTTTTCCTCACCCAGCAGTACTTAGCTGCCAATAGTTCTTCAGCTTGGGTTGGGGCCTGGTGACCATTTGAAACCTTCTAAACATTCTCTCTCTTCACAGATGTTTAAGGGGAAAATGGGGATAAGGAGGATATTTACCTGGGGAGGGAGTAAGGAAGGTTATACAGGGAGAGGAAGGATAAATATACAGAAAATATTTTAACATAATATGTTATTAGTTCTTTGAAAACACTGTTACATGAATACAATGCATACTAATCATATTCACCCCTCAGTCCTCCCCTATGTCTTCCCAGACCTAGCCCCTACTGCCTCCCAACTTCATGTCCTCTTTTAACCTACCAAGGTCCATTCGTCCTGCCCCTGTGCTCATGTGTGCTTAATTACCTAAGTTAAATGATTTAATGCTGGATTTCACAATATGTCATGCTACTCTTAAATCATTTAAAGTGTTTAAGGCTTCTGTCCTTGACTAGGTTATGAAATTTTTGACAGAGCATACCTGGTATCTCCTTTCTATCTTTTGTGGTACTTGTTATGTACACTGTGAACTATTTCAGGACAGCATCATATCATTTTCACCTTTGCCTCTCTAGCACTGCAGTACCTGTTAGTAGAGATATTCAGTAAATTAAGAATCAAATGAATGGATGAGTGGGTGGATGAATGGATGGATGGACAGATGGATGGATAAAATGCAGGGTTTCCAAGAAAAGTTGCCTAAGTGATTAATAGATTGTATAGCACTTTCCAACAAGGCAAGTGGCAACCAGATGTTATGAAATCAGTCAACAATGACTTATCGAGCAATTATTACCTTTCAAACTCAGATATTCTGGAGGTAGTAAGGGGACAAGAGAATGTTGGCCTATAATTGAAAACTAACTGTGTATAAGTCACAAAGTGAATCACAATTATTCATTTACTTGAATTTTTATCATTGTCTCTGTCTAGCTTTCATGAATATTTTTCTCCACCACATGAGGGAAACAAATTTGGAGGTAGAATATTACCATCTTATGTACAAAGCTCTTGTTCAATGTTAGTTGACTGTCTAATTACTGGACTTTGTATTATCTTTTATGGTGTCTTCCTTTTTCTGTACCCATGCTTTTCAACCAATGGGAACATGCGTTGGGGAGACATTGTGACTTCTAGTGAAATTGCTGAAGCCAAATGGCTGAAGAATAACAGAGAAATACTTAGGATATCAGGAAAGAGTATCAGTCAAGTCCTTCTGTACTTTCCCTGTTAGGCATTTTAAAGACTGTAGCTTTCCTGATTTTCCTGCTGTCCCTCTGGTACCTCTTAGGGGGAAAAATGCTTCAGTAACAATAGAGCAGCCAAAAGTAAAATGGAAATTATCATAATAGCATGGGTTTGCTGCCCCAACTTTTTCAGCTTCTCAGGAACCAACCCCATGGAGCAGCCCCACGCTTGTCAATGAGAAGATAAAAAGGATACAGAGGAGACATTTTTATGGGGACATTTCAGCTGCTCATTTTAAACATACCCTTCATCAAATATAGTGAGCTGGGACTTGGTGATCACAGACAGCTGGGTTGCTTGAAAAGGGAAAAGACATTATGGTACATTGTATTATTGTACATTTATTGAGTTCCAGGGTGTCTGGGAGGGCCTCTGAGGTCCAACGGTGCATTTTAAAGCAATGTTTTGAAATATTGCTATGCTAAGGATAAGCCCAAGGCCAGCTAATTGGTCCAGTGACATGAAAATTTGACTTTGGTGGTTGAGAATTTGGTTAGAGGCTAAGACAGATATTTTCTAAGACAAGTATTACTTGGCAAGTGAGGCAAACATTATTTTTTTTTATTTTATGTGTATGAGTGTTATGCATGCATGTGTGTAAGTGCACCCGAGTCTTTCAATGCCCACAGAGGACAGAAGAGGGTGTCAGATCCCCGTGAACCGGAGTTGTGGATTGTTGTTAGCTGACATGTGGGTGCTAGGATTCAAACCTGGGTCTTCTGCAAAAACAGCCAGTGCTCTTAACCACTGAGCCATCTCTCCAACCCCAAACATGAATAATTAAATGAAAAGATTTAATAACACCACTGAGTCTGTCCTCTGTGAAGCCTATTAGTATTAAGGAAGCATTCAAAAGCAGATGTTCAAATCTAAGGTTTTATGGAAAAGCTTCACTATATATGTTCAACATCATTCCCTCTCATCCCTTATCCCTCAGTACTTAGGCTAGCACTTATAATCCAAAGGCCTAAACCAAGCCATTGTCCTAGGAAAGCTGGAAGAAGTAGGCAGCTATTTTGGATTTCCAGGGACATGGGAAAAGCAAGAGGTTTCTATTTCCAGTGTGCTATGATTTTCTTGGCATTTACTTCCCTACAATTTTGTATCTTTAAGAACTCTCCATTAAGTGAAACTGTATGTTTTGGTTTATTATTTTTTTTTAAGGCAGAGACTCCCTGTAGCATCAGATGACCTGGAACTTACTATGTAGACCAGGCTGGCCTCAGTCTCACAGAGATCCACATGCTTCTGCCTCCTGAGTGCTAGGATTAAAGGTGTGCACCACCACACCCAGCCTAGCTAGGCAAAATTTTAAATTAACGTGGACATTAGTCTCTAACCTGACCAGTTCACATATTCTGTTGGGAACTGCTCATTGTTTGATCACAGAGGTCCCAAGTCTGTGATGTTCTCTTAGGTCGCAACTCTGTGATGCTCTCTTAGAGGCAGAAAAGAACGCTACGGGCTTAGTGAAGTGAGTCCTTGTAGCTTTTCAGAAAAATCATACATTTTGTTCTTAACTAGGCTCAAGTTGAGATAACATATGTAGCAGCCTAGCATGGATTCTGGCAAAGACTAAGTGTTCATTAAATGGCATTCATTATTATGATTACCATGAAGCAAAAATGTATGCCATAAGGATTAAAACTGTCTAGGAGATTTGGATCATTAATCAGATACTGAGATGAAAATAGAGATGTTAAAATGGAGGAGTTAGGCAGGCACAGTGGTGGATATCTATCAGGAGACAAAGGCAGGAAGATAGCAAGTTCGAGGCCATTCTAGACTATATAGTGAGTGTGGGCTAGATAGTGAGACACTGTCTCAGAAAAACAACAACAAAGAAAACCGGAGTATTTGCTAAATGATTGAACTGGAGGTAGGAGAAAATGAAAGAGCTGCCAATTCCTACATTAAGTACAACTTTTCAGCATGTTTACCTCAAGTACGCAAGACCTCTTGTCTGTGTGCAGTAGTACTAGATGATTTTCAGTGCAGCTTTTGGAGACAGTACTTCATGTTGAACACCAGCTACTTGAGGGAAGCATGATGGGATATTGTCTAACCATCCTGAAAAAGGAAGAACACATAGCTAATGCGCATTAAAGTAGTTGCTGTGGCACACACGCAGAATCCTAGCTCTTAACAGACTGAGGCAGGAGGATTACCTTGAGTGCAAGGCTAGCCTGGGATGCACAGCAAGACCCTGCCTCAAAAACCAAAACAATAGCAACTAGCCCATCTTAAGTCTTATGCCCCCAAGATCCTGGCCTTACGTAATACAAAAGCTAATTCATTTTGGGTTACTAGTTATCACTAATACTCCATTTATCTCAGAGAATCTCAATATAATATTTTCATTTAAAGATCCCTCTGTGCCAACATAATGTAGTTTGGTAGAAATTTCTGGAACTTGAGTAGGCTGGTAGGGAACTATTCGTGACCATATAGGAACATTTTAGTAGTCCTTAAACTGTACCATGTGGGCAGCCCTGTTTCAGATCATTCTAGCAAGTCAACTGGGTATAAATTATAAAAATAACAAAAATATGAGAAAATTGCCTACTCAACCTATGTGTACGGCCTCCCAGCTGTCACTTTATTTAATTATGTAGACATTCTGAACACCTACTCTGAACGCTGGCTGCGGTGGTTACAAAGATGACTGTGACACATTTTGGATGCTAGTTTTATGGTCCAGCTAGGGCCCAAACAAAACTTAGAGCTGCTGATTTGATTGGCAAAGGAAGGAACAACAGCAGAATAAAGCTGGCCACTGTTTGCTTATAACCACTTACCATCAGAGACTTCCTTCCAAGGATTAAATACTTCTTTTTGTTTCAAACACAAAGAGGATGAAGCGCTTCATGTGAAAACACCTAATCTTAGAGGTAAAAGCTAAACAAAGACCAAGAGTTCCGAGGAATGAATTCTGCAGTGCAGAAATTGATACTCTCTCCTCCAAATCAATATTTCAATAAGCTTTGAAGAAGAATCCACTAATTAAACACGTTTATGCCATGAGTATTCAAAACATTAGCACAATAGAGGTCCCTGGGTAACATAGAGGCCACAAAACTCAGATAGTTTTTAATTGAAATATTGTCAACCACACTGGTTAGAACCGTAAAATAATTTCAATGGAATTTTAAAACATTTAAGACAGAATTTTAGAGAAAGTATCCTTTAGCCACATATCCAGAAAATGACAAAGTGGGAATCAGAATTGAATGCACTTGAATATTAATTATTAATTTATCCAGCGAGACAATTAAATTTCATGAGCACCTAATATGTTCCACACATTTTGCTAAATTATGTTACAGTAAGGATACACAGGTAGCCCTTAGCCTTGCACTTATAAAACAGACAAACACTAAACAAATATTTTAATTAGTATAAATATGATCCACACTCTGAAAGGTAAGTACAGGATGCTTTAATATCAATGTAGCCTTGTTGAGAAAATAGGGGAAACCACTGTTTTGACTAAGAACTAGAAGACAAGAGTAAGTCCCCTAATGGAGTAAAAATTGCTGCATTGCCATGTGGTCATTGGTGGAGTCCTGAGGGAGGAAAGCATTCTACATTGGATATAGAGAGGTTCAACTAATCGAAAGCTATCCCAGCCCCATAATGCTGCTCCTCAGAATTTAGCCATCCTGTCCATTTTATAAAGCAGTAAGAGTTCTAGGATGCTTATTTTTCAGAAGCAGGGTTGGTTGTATAGTGGAAAGGCGTCGTAGCCATCTGGACCTACTGAAACACATATTAAATCACTTCTCTGACTGAACAGCTATTTTTACTTACCAATACCATACATAAAGGCAAATAATTGGTGTTTAAAGCTTCTAAAATATTCAAATCCCCATCCTTTTCAACAACACCAAAAATAGAATAAACTTATATTAAATGTAGTCAATTTTAAGTGATAATCATTGAAAAATGAATACATAATTTTATGTAGAAATGAGGAATGATGGAATTTTTTCATATATCGACAGAAAAGAATATATATATATATATATAAATATATAAAATGACATGTCACCAGGCAGCTACCATACATTAATCCCCTCCTTCCAGCTCTCACTAGAAGTGCTGTGGTCAACCCTTTGAGGCTTCATGGCTGGTATTAAACTCCTAAGATGTTTTGAGTCCTGCATCCCCAGATATGAAAGGATAATTTTTAAGTTCGCAGAAGTATTCTTTTTTGCTGTGTCACCTTGAAAAAACCTATATCCCAGACTCTTACTTTCATCTCCAATTAAAATTAGCTGTTCATAATTAAGTAGAAAGATGTTTGCCAGGGCCTGGAGGTAAGGGGAATGGTACGTGATTCTTAATGGATACAGAATTTCTGTTTTAAAGGAAATGAGTTATGGCTATAAATCATGGTGATGAGTATATATTAAAATATTTAATATCATGGACCTATACATGCAAAATGGCTAGGATGATAAATTTTATGCTATATGTATTCTATCACAATGAAAAATTTAAGTTAATTTGTCATTTTTAAACTGTGATCATTCACTAACAGTTTGGTTTTAATAAAAGCAGCTCTGGAACAGTGACTATTCCTTTTATGTGGATTGTATCATTTCATTCGCACAATTCTAGTCCCACAAAAATTTGGGCTTTGAGGAGACAGGAATTGTGGCTGTTTTCGCTCACTGTTTTAGTTTCAGCATGAACAGCAGTGACTGGCACAGAGCCATGCAGTCTTCTCAAAACTACTTAGCCACTGGACAAAAACCTCCCAAGCGCTCTCTCATGTAAGCTCTATCCAGTTAGGTCTTTATTATCTCTTATTTGGAAACTGAGAATGCTCCTAATTGCTCATCATCAATGCCACCATTCCCAGGGTTCTCAAGTTGTATAACTCTTCCTGACATACGATTTAAGCCTAAGGACATCCTTTGGGGGCACAGCCTTCCAAATGTCACAGTCCCTGCTTAGTTCACATCCTAAAACTAACATTTGCCATCTATGTGAAATTCATCAAGTTATATAAATTCTAGGTCTTAATTTCCTTATCTGTGAAATGGAGGAATTGCTTGGAAAATCACTTCTCACCAAGCCTCAGCTCCTGGTTTATCTTCCAGCTCTTCAAGCTCTCAGGGTTTCATGAATTAAACACCAGAACCCCAGATCACCAGCTGTCCTACTCTTAGCTTACCTCCCTTGCAGACATGCTGCATATAGGCCTGATATCTTGAAAATTTGCTAGACTTTCATCCTACCGAATCTTTTGGCACTTACCACATGTGCAGAATTCAATGATTTCCCACCTGGTTTGAGAAATCTTTCCTACTATTTCTGCCTTTATTCTGACCAAAGTCCTTTCATGCTAAGATTGAGAAGTGAAAGAATGTGTGCAATCAAATGCCAGAGAATTTGATGACCAGAGGTTGAAGCCAGGAATAATAAGTATTTGAGGAGAAGTATTAGCTCTATAAAGCTGTTAGATTGTTGATAGGACTGAGAAGGAGGCCTATGAATAATTCCTTCACAGTAACCTTTTTTTCCATGTTTCCTCTTCCTGAAAAGAAATGCTTCTAAAATTAGGAAGATAATAGTCCATTTTACAGTCAAAAACATCCCATTTAATTTCTTTGGGGGGGGCTTGAGATGTCTTTTTAAAATATTTTATTTATTTATTTTTTAAATTTTTAATAGCTACGTGATTAGAATAAGCATTTCATTACAGCTTTAACATATTCAGTAACACACTCCAGTACATCTCTTTCACAAGTGGCTATAAGTTTCTACATTCACTGTTGAGTTAATACAGTTATACAATATTGAACTCAGTATAAGCTGTGTAAGACATAAAATTGAATGAGTTTTTTAACCTTTAAAAAAGATCTCAATTTCATTTTAGAATACATTGCTCCATGCAGAAAGACTCTTTGTTTTTGCTACTAACACTGAGATGTTGGCGCATGCATCTCTAATCTGTATGTATCTGATTATTACTAGTCA
>NW_008339433.1:6012593-6019301 GCF_000622305.1 Nannospalax galili | reverse complement strand
TGTGTGTGTGTGTGTGTGTATCACACAGAACATCCCAAACCACCTTATTCAGCTATACACCCACTCCCAGATGGCACCCTCCCATAGCCTCCCTTCCCCCACTAGAGCCCTTATACTCTGATATCCCTGCTACTGTCTGCTGTGTTGTTGGCACCCCAGCCATTCTCTACTACTTGTCTATCTGGTGAATCTAGTCAGCCTATCTAGAGGCCTTTGTTTTAGGAAGGTCAGCTGTTCCTCAACTAGCAGCAATCAATTTTCAATATTCCTTTAGATAAGATTGGAGTCTGCTGTTCATTTTCCCAGTTCTATGCTGGGTTACTGTCTGGGAGTCCCTTTGGCCACCCTGGCCAACAACTCAAAAGAAGGTATCTCCTATCTGGCATTGTTGCATGTTATGTAGTCTTTAGCTATACATATGGACTCTTAAAAATGATATTGGCCCCTTTAATCTTTGGTTATACTTTCCTTTTGGGTGTTTGAGGCCATACAGTTGGCCCAGGTAAACCAATTTATTTTTACTCTTAAGGTCGTTTGTGGATCTGTTCATCGGGGGTCACATGGGCTTTGGAGGAGCCCCTGGCTCCTTTCTTTTACCAGTTCTGCCTATGTGAAGATAAGTCAAAGGTACTTAAACTTGGAAGCATGGAGGAAATGATTCCTCTGTGTTGACCCTCATCTTTGTAGACTGGACACTGGTTCATGTCCATCTCGTGGGATCTCCTCAGCGTCTTTGAACAAGAGGATAGGTGACCCACCAAAATTACAGGACATTTTGGGAGCTGCTCATAGTCCCCTGGAACTAGTCTACCTAGGAGGGCAAGGAGCAAAAACTGTCCTTTATGTCCCTCTGACCAAATTATTATAGGCCTCAAAGTATGTCTGTTAAACATCCAAGAAGGTTAGTTCCACCAGTCTGGTACTTTTAATTACTGTGTGCCATGTAGATAAATCTTGGGCAAAGACCAATTGTTCTCAGATAAACCTTACCTAGACATATATTTCTTGATCTGCTATGTATAATTTGTCTGTAGGTTGTTAGAGTAATATGGTTCCCTCTGGTTTTTAAAACAAGCTAGGCATTATTTATCTCTCACATTGTCTCACCCCTCCATCATGTTTTTCCCACTTAAGGTACCCCCATTTCCCCCCTACCTCCCTTACTAATACCCTTCTCCCATGGTCCTACCTCTCTTGAGCTCCTTCTTTCCCTTTATCCCCTAGGTTCCTTGTATACCCTTCCCTCCCCCCCCCCTTAAACTAACCCAATTTTTATCTGTATCTCCCTTATTAAGGCCTGTTTCCTACTGGTCCTTCCATTTTCATGAGTAATACATGAGTAATACATGGGAAGGGGGCTAGAAAAGTAATGGAGCATTGTAAGTAAGTGATTACATTGCCCCAAGTGTAACTCCGTACAGTTAGCCCCTTCTGTACCACCTTCTGTTTACAAGCTATGGCCCACCCAAATGCTACTGCACAAGTGTTAGGGATCTACATCGCAGTAGTGGAAATCTTATTGATCTCATTGCAAACTCGCCTGTGACTTTGACCACAAGACAGAGAATTTCCAGCTACTTCCTTCATTATCTTTGTGTCCATTTCTTGCCTTATGCACAGTAATAGTCTTCCCCATGACAAATACTCTCCCGACCCTCATGCCTCTCCTCACAGATTCTGTCTACTTTGAAAGAATTTGTATGCTCTCTCCTAGAATCTGGTTTACAAGTGTTTCTAACTCTGAATTTCTGATGGAATTATTTTAAGCTGAATGGCAAAGTGAGGTGTAGAAGCAATAACTATCCGTGGGATGCTCCAGTTCAGGGTGAGCTTCTTAGAGGAAACTGCATTCTAATCAGGCAGGCAGCAATGCCATCCTGGCACTTTGAAATTGAATGGGTGACAATCCAATTACAACATGTATCTGATCATTTCATACACTGTGGAAACATATTGAGATCAGGAGACCATTCATTTCAGAGGCATGGAACATTCCCCTTCGCACTTGGCCTGCTCAGAATAGAACCTTAGCACATAAATAAAACAATGGCATCTAATAAAATAACTCTTTTCATTAAGAGTGAAGGAATCCATTGACAAATGTATCATGTCATTGCAAGAGTATACTAGGGAATAAGGCAAGCAGATGCAAAATGACAAAATCTTTTCTAAAGAGGCATAACTGGATTGTAAACTCAAATAGCAAATATGCATTGAAGGCCAGGATAATTGGTCCTTTATCTTCTCCTTATAAAAACAAAGGTTTATTTGCCCTTTAAATGGCCCAATAAAGTTAAATTGGCACCCTGTGGTGTGTGCTGAATACATAATCAGAAATAGGAAGCAATAAAAAAGGGAGAGAGCAACTGTAGAAAAATCTAAAATTTGGAACACTAAAGAAAAACAATGTAGGACTGTCATGTAGCTCCCAAGAAGACCTTGTTGTATAGTGAATCCCAGAGCAGTCACTTCTAAAATCTGGGAATTCCCAACTACATCCATACTACCATAAGGGCAAAAGCTGCTTGGCCTTGGAGCACCCCCAGAAGAAGGAGGAGCAGAGCAAGGCAGGGCTGGAAAGGAAGTGACACTCCAGGAAAGGGAAATTCACAAAAGTTTGAAAGTAAATGAAGCATTCATAGAAAGGAATGCTTTGTGGTAGTCAAAATATCTTTTAAAGTGTATTCCCTGTAAGGGTTGGAGAGATGGCTCAGTAGTTAAGAGCATTGGCTGCTCTTGCAAATGACCCAAGTTTGAACCCCAGCATCCACATGGCAGCTAACAACTATCTGTAACTCCAGATCCTGGGGATCCGACACCCCCTTCTGGCCTCTGCGGGCATTGCAGGACACAGGTGCACTTACATGCAAGCCACACACTCATATACATAAAATAAAAATAATATAAAAATATTTTTGTAATAATATTCCCTGTAAGCCTTCCAAAGCTGCTTGTGTTAGGATCATTAACAAAAGGGACAACAAAAACCTCCTAATATATAAGCATGCAGCAATCCCACCTTTAGAAAAGAAGGCAGTGCTTGCTAACTGATGAACAGAAAACACATGAAATATTATTAATAATAGTAATAAGAAACCACTTTATTTTTTATTTCTAATTTTGATGGTCAGGCACATAAATATTTGTTTAATGAGTGACGGCATTGTGATAACAGACTTCTATATTAACTAGATAGATGAGAGAGCAGGGAAATTGTGTTATTCAATTATTTTTGCATCAAATACATTCACTCATATACCCTACTCAGAGAAAACACCATCCACACAAGGTTTTGACTTGGAAATTTCAAAAAGCTTTAAATATATTCTTTTCATACAATGACTGAGGCAATTGGGGAAATAAAGAGAAGGACAGACATAGAATGCATCTCATAGAATGCTTCCTTTCAAAAAAATGTGTTTGTTAGAGGTTCGTGGTGAGTACAGAGGTATCTAGATGTCATCTCACTATCTCCACACAGGAATAAAGGGAATTTATCCTGAATATATTAAGTATGTCTTCAACTTGACTGAAAGTTTCTCCAACCTTTTCTAGGGTCCTCACCTAGTAGTTCACGGATCCAAAAGTTTCTTTCATAGCTAAGGAATTACATGCATTGTTTCCTCTGCAAGTTTTCCAGGAAGCCACCAAAAGACCCTACCCTTGGGGCTCCCTCAAATGCCATTGCTGCCTGCCTCACACTTATGTTCAGTACCACCCACACCACTCTGTAGCTGCTAGTCCTTTTTTTCTGTCTTTTTCAAGACAGGGTCTCCATGTAACCTCAGCAGTCCTAGAGCTCACTAGGTAGACCAGGCTGGCTTCAAATTCACAGAGATTTGCCTGCATCTGCCTCCAAAGTGCTGGGATTTAAAGGCATGCACCACCACACATGGCACAATTCCTTTTTAAATTAATTATTTATTTTTATTTAATATGTATGAGTGTCTTGTCTGCATGTATATAAGTGTACTGTGTGCATGTAATACCCAAAGAGGCAAGAAGAGAGAGTCAGAGCTCCAGAACTGGAATAAAGGACAGTTGTCAGCTGCCATGTGAGTGCTGGGAAATGAACATGGGTCTCCTGCAAGGGCAATCAGTTCTCCTAACCACTAAGCCATCTCTCCAGATCCAAAATGCCTTCTTAAAGACAGATGCAATGACACATGGGGAAGTGCATTGGCCAAAACAGAAATTTTAAGGGTGAAAGACAACAGAACATAGTTATAGAATCATTGGATCCATAGCATTGTTTTAGAGAACCTAACCCCCATAAAAAGGCAGGCGGATGTCTGTGAGTTCAAGGCCAGCCTGGTCTACATAATGAGTTCCAGGACAGCTGGGGCTACAGGGAGACCCTGTCTCAAAAAGACAAAAAAAAATGACCTTTAACCATCAGGATTCTTTTTAAAAAACCAGAGACAGCTAGGCCCCCAAAATCAGAAACAATAAAAAAAAATACTCATGATTGTCTAATTGCTGATAAAGGAGCTGCGTTCCCCCTCCCCCCAAAGAGGGTGTCTTCTATATTATTTCTGGAGCATTTAGCCAAGTACAACTGTAATTATTATTATTCCTATAATAATAGTGTTTCCATAGATCTTCACATTTTACAAGATTTATATTCATTATGGATAATACACAAAATATCTCTTTAGGGTATATAAATACTGTCCTTGCCAGTAGGCTGGCAAGAAGCTAGAGCTCAGAAAAAGGTAAAATGAAGGTCACAGATTGAGTCAGAAGTAATCAAGAAATAGAACTAGAGAATTCTGGCTCTCAGTAGCAATTCATGTGACCATCTCTTTAACTGTCTACAGTATGAACCAAATTATTCAGAGCCTGCCTTGAAGTAAACACAAGACATGTTTTCCAAATCTTTGAAATCTTCCTGGTCATTGATAGAAATTTATGTTCACATAAATGAGGCAAGAAGACCGGTGTTGGGTTCAGGCATGTTATGACCAAGCATCAAAATGGGTTTCAGGAAAAGTGTTGCTGTCACTCAAAGAAACAACAGATTTCTTAGGGGATGAAGCAGCCACTAAAGGCTCTTTCGAGGGGGAGTTTCTGCTGGGTTTTGAAAGGTGGGCAAGAATTAGAATGGCAGAGATTTGTGAAATGACATTTCATAATGAGCATACAGCATGAGCAAATACTCAGCAGCCATGGAATAAGCCATGGAAAGATGAGCTAGGCTGGAATAGAAAACTTATGAGGAAAAACTCTGGGAGATCATTTTGGATATATCTTAAGTCTTAATAGTGGAGACCGATGGAAGAGAAATTAAACACTATTTTCTGAATACCTGTTATATGGCAATTATGTATACCTTCTTGCTTCATGATTTCTTCATGTGTGAATTTTAAGATGAAAGGTTTATATCTAATAGGCATTATCGCATATCAGTTCCTGGTACAGGGTCCCAGTACCTAAAATGAAATGGAGCGTACTCAGTTGCCTTACTTGCATGTCCTTAGCCAACCTCTGAGGACTAAGTAAAGTGTTTTTATGACTGAGCATGCAGCTTCTCTCAGGGAATGCCATTGTTATATGAAAATATGAAGCTTTTAATCACAGAGGCCTAATTCCTTTTCCTCTAGAAGCAAATGGACAACTCTGATGTTGTCAGATGCATTCCTTGGTAGCATATGAAATTTACAAGTTCATACATGACTGAGTGGCAAAGCACTAGAGGGCTACTTACTCTGTCTTCAGAAGAAACCACATTCTACAAGTTTCATGTGCTTAACTTAATGCTAGCTATTTCTAGCTATAGCTATTTTTAATCAGATTCTTCCCAATGGAGCAAGTCAGGTGCTTCAGGAGATACAGACTTCCTTTCAAGCCACTGAAGGAGCATCTGTAGGGTCCATGGAAGACAATTCAGATGTTTTGTGTAGCGGCAAGAGGTTAAAGTAAGAATCCATTTAAATGATGTTCTGCACCAGTAGTTTCTCCTCTCACTCCACAAACGGATTGAGTTCTAAAAGAAAATGAGTAATTGGCCAATACACAGGTGCCCTGAGTACCAGAGCTGCTAGGTAAAGCACACAGGACCTAGACTGGAACTGAAAACAAAGAACCTAACCCCATTGCATCCAAATGTTTCTGTGGGATGATGAGTTCACCTTCCTAACACCAGTGTGCCCTAATCACTCCCATCTAAGTCAGAAGGAGCAGAAACTCCTCCAGCTTCCATCCTTAGGTGCCAATTCAGTGTGACTCCAGCTGGGTGGGGAGGTGAGTTCAGATAGTACTCACAAAGTCTAAGGAAGAGGGAGAGATACAGGAAAAGAAATCAGATGCAACCTCTCACAGGCCATAAACAGTGAAGACACAGATGCTGTAGAAGAAAACAATTCTTAGCTTGTGACAGAGTTTTGTGTGACAATGGTGTGAGGTAGGTAAAGAAATACATTTCAGTTTAGGACTCACAAAACACACACACACACACACACACACACGTATTTGATAACCAACACATTAATCTCATAAAATGGTATTTACTGTTTCCATATAGATACTTTTTAGCATATTTCTATTCTACTTCATTTATTTTTTAAATGCTAGGTCATGACTCATTACAATGATTTCATAAACCACTAATGAGTTGTATCCAGCAATTTGCAAAAGCTTTAGTGTAGGATAAAGGAAGGAGGATTAGTTTTCTGTCATCATTTCCATTCTCCCTGATATACCTGATTC
>NW_008339433.1:6002457-6012216 GCF_000622305.1 Nannospalax galili | reverse complement strand
CTGAGTTCTGCTCAATGTGAAGTACAACATCCCGGCCTCTTAACATCCTGAGGAGCACATGCCCTTCCCTCACCAGTAAGATGCCCTGACTTGCTCCTCAAAAAAAAAAAAAAAAAAAAAAAAAAAAAAAAAAACAGAGACTGAGGATTACCATAGAGAAGGCAGGTCACTGATAATATTCAGAGAAAAAAAGTGAAGAGGAAATGTGAGGTTAAACTGTCACTACAAGCTCCCCAGAAGGAGTTCTTCTGAAGGGGAAGTTATGTACAACAGCATTTGCAATAGTACTTGATACTTGCAATCAACATGTAACTCACAAAGTTTGCTGAATTGACATGCATAAGTTATATAGGCTGCTTGAATTTACACAGCTGATCAAATCTTGGAGAAGATTAGAACCTATCCTTAGCAGTTAGCAGTGGTGAGAAAGTGTGTTGTTAGCAGTTTTACCTCTCTTTTTGTCTCTGCATTCAGCAGTCCTGTGTCAGGTAAAATGGCCCCCTATTAAGATATCCCCATTTAGAGACGCATCCTCCTAAGAGACAATTGAAAAGCTCAGATATTTTCTGATCCCTTATCTGAACTATGTTCTATTCCCCTAGTGCCTGGTCTCAGTCAGAAGGCATCTACAAGCCATTCACACTGAGGAAATTATATGCAACGCATATTTATATGTTTGCCTTCCTGGTCACACTGTCAAAGCTTTACAGAGGGCAACACCATTCTAGCTAAGTGTTGTATTTTCAACCATACAGTAGTCAATAGAGAAGACAATTGAGGATGGAGAGTCTTTCTGTGGGCCCTTATGCCACACAACAAGGATACTAACTGCCTACACATCGGCAACCGCCATTAATCTTTAGAAAATATCCCTGTCATGCTTTGCCATCTTTCCTCTCTGGGAATCAGACTGGAACCACTGCTCATACACTTTCAAACCCCCATCCCTGACAAGTGCACCTCTCACCACTCATAAAAGAAGCTTCTTTTTGCAACAGATGGAGACCATTACAAAGTTCCACAACTGGCAAAATGCAGAGAATAAGTGACTGTGAGGTGCCCAGCCATGACTGAAATATCTACAACACAACCGCTACACCTAAGGCTCACGGAACATTGCAGAAGAGGAGCAAAAAAGACTGTAAGACACAGAGGGACAAGAAACCTGCTGCTAGTTAATGCATTCTAGACATGCTAGGGAAGCTGCACAATGAAATCCACACAGTATGGTAATCTAATAAGGTCTGCAAAAAGAAAAAAGAAACAGTTGACATGCCAAAGTAGATGGAGGCGGGTCATGGGGGTCCCACTTCAAGATGAAGAGCTACAGGCAATCAATGGATGCTAAGGGAGGGAAAATCAGTTTTCTCCAGGGTCTAGCTTTCTGAGAGGTTATCTAATCCCAAATGGACAGCCCTAAATACACATACACATCAGCACCACTAAATGGACTCAGTGTATCATATATAAATATATATTTATTCATAAATGTATATATCTATATTATAAATATATGTATGTATATGTAACAATCACAAAGAAGAGGAACAGAAATTGAGAGGGGGCGCATGGAAGGATTTTGTTGGGAACTGGAAGGAATGGAAATTGAAATATTCAAAATTTTTAAAATTAAAAAATAAGAAACTGTCACTGTCCCCAATAGAGTATGAAAGTAACTAGTACAATACCTAGAACAGAGCACTGAGAAAATAGTGATTACTTTGTATCTAAACCATTTAGATGAGTAGGGTAGGAGACAACTTTAATAGGACCTGTTAGGCTCCTACAGTTTGTGAAGAAGGAAGTGTTTCATGTCCTATTATCTAATCTGGCACTATCAGCCAGACGCACCTGTGGAACATGAAAATGTGACTGATGTGACCAACAAAAAGAATCTTTAACTGTGTTTTCTTTGAACTTATTTAATCTTTAATTTTTTAAAATATATTATTGTGTGTGCATGATGTAGGAGGGCGCACACACACTATGGCATGCATGTGCAAGTCAGAGGACAACTTTGTGGAGCAAGTTCTCCACTTTCACCTTTATGTATGTTGCAATGATTAAACTCTGGTCATCAAGCTGTGTGGCAAGCGTCTTTGCTCACTGAGCCATCTTACCAACTCTAAATTTTTGCGACAGGGTCTCACTCCGCAAAACAGACTGACCTAGAACCCACTAGCTATACCAGGCTGGCCTTGAACTCACAGTCATCTTGTCTAAATTCACGCCCCCCCCACACACACACACATACAAGTTCAAGGATTACACTCAAGTGTCACCACCACACTCAGGTGATTTATATTAATTTAAACTTAAATAGCCACATGTGGGTAGTATTGATCAGATTGGATGGAACATGTCTAGACAGTCACTAGACATAAATACATTTTGAGCAAGTGTCTGTCTTCCCTTAGTGCCATTTTACAACAAAACTAGGACTTTTTCTAAATTAGTTCCAAGACCTGAAGTTCTTGTCTTCCAAAGGATGTCCTTCTTCTATTAGCCAAAGGGCTGTAAGAGGGTATATGAAACCCAGTTTCAGAAGGCTTAGTTCTCAGATTAGAGTGATGGTTCCTAGTGAAAACACCTTCCAAATAGATAGCAGCAGGTCCCTGCAATGCCCTGCAAAGGCTGCTGAGGTCTTGCCTGAATGTAAGCCCTGATGTGACAAACGCCTTTGCATGAACTTCCAGTCTCTTAAATAGTGCAAAAATCTCATTTTACTAATCTATCATGTCCTCTTAAATACTGCTAATCATGATTAATTCACCCCATCACGAAACAGTGCATTCTACTTTTTATGACTCTAATTATTAGAAATTTATTTACATTAAGTATTAATCTGCATTCTTGTAATTTCACCATCTGTTCCTTTCCAGGGAGTAGGCACTGGATCTCAAATGTTTGCTACTTCTTCTAAATAGCTGACCATCAAACATCTTCAGATATGTATTCTACCTGCCTATAACATCTCTTCCTCAGGTTAACTACTAGCACCAACTCTTTTTCAGATGGATAGCTTGAATCCAGGCACATCATTACTCTGGCCATTCTCCTACGACCATGTTACAGTTTGTCAAATCCTACTCAGTATGATGTTCAGTCATGATTACCAATATTGAAGAAGACATAATACATTAAGTTATATATCAGATTTTTGCACTATTTAGGAGGCTAAAGAGTTTACCTGGTTCAACAAATAGACTGACAATGTGAAGGAATGCTGGACATAATGACACATGCCTGTCATACTAAGGGAGGCTGGGGCAGTAGTATTGCTTGATTTCAGAAGTTCAAGGCCAGCCTGAGAGGCATAAACAGAGTAAGATTCTGTCTCAGAGGGAAAAATGTGTGAAAGAAAAATTCAAACAGAATGGGAAATGAAAGTATGAATTCCTGACCTTAGCATTTTACTACCTTATATATATTTTAATCATGAATTTTTCAAGCCTATAGAAAATGACATAACAGACAACCATTATTTAGCTTTTAAAAAACGTTTATATTTGGGGACCTGCATCACCATCTCCCCACAGCATGGGCCTCAAAACAAAGCACTTTTCAAATAATATTTGGGATGACGCCAAACTTGAAGTTCTTATCTGCCCATGACAAATACTAACAATGAATCTAAGGCTCCATAAGAGCATCCCTTTTCCATCCAGCTCTAGAAATTGTTTCACTGACTGTGAATTGGTCACTGGATCAATTAATTTTTCAATTAACAGGCGTGCTAGCTCCCATGTGAAATGAGTCACAAGTCAAGACAGGCTGCTGCCTATATTAGATGATTAAAGGTGATATGTGGTGAATGGCAGAGACAAAGGATGGGAAGAATGACCAGTATGTTATTTATTATGGTGGTTACTAGGAGCCCAGTACCAGTACTACTTACTCAGTGACATTCAGACAGCAGGGTTTTTTTTTTTTCATTTTTCTCAGGGAATTTCAGCTACTTCCATTTATTCTCTGCATGCCCCTGTGGGGTGGGGAGGACAGATATTAGTATTGCTTGCTTACAAATGACAGACCTGAAACTCAGTGAGCCTCACTGGCCCAAGGACATACAGTGGCAATGTTTGACATACAATCTGAATTCAAGTTTTATTTGATGGATGACTAAATCAATGAATAAGAAAAAAATTAAAGCCCACATCTGGCCATTGAGATTCAAATGCTTAACAATATTATCTTGATATAAAGGGGTCTGAAAGCACCCTATTATCTTTACCCATTCCAGTGCTATGGCAGGGTAATCTATACTTAAAGGTGCAAAATGAATTTTCCAAAATACAAGCGTTTACAAGCTGCTATATTCAAGTAAGATCAAATGTTGATAATGAATGTTTTCTTTGCTGGCATTTAGATACATGCCATGTAATTGCAAAAATAACTAGTTAGACTGTCGGAAGGCAGTGCACTCCTCAGAGAAGAACAAAATGTTCAAAAGAATTAACCCCAAGATGGTAATTAAATCGTGGAATCATCAGCTGGAGAGTGGGGCTGACACCTTTTTCTGACTCCAACCTACAAACACCCACTGTGGTTATGGGGACACAAGACCAAAGAAATTTGGGGCTGGTGGAATCTAATATATATGATCCCATGGATGCTATGAGCTACTCCACACCAGTCATACTACATCCATCTTCTATCTAGCTCCCTTTCCCCTCCGTCCTCAGGTTAAATACAAGTAGCCAATTAAAAGGCAGGACCAGGAATGTTCATACCCATTCGGTGGGCTTTATAGTGTTCAAAATATCAATTTTCCCTAAGTTTCCACTACTAAAATGACTCTTTGTGGATGGACTAGATGTGTTTGTATTATCATTGGGTTAGGGCTTTTTCTTTGCGAGAGGAAGTCGGCAGCAAAACTAGTTGTTCTCAACTTGAAGGACAGGCAGATGTCTCCTGGAAATAGTTGATAAGGTTTTGAAACATTTCAAGTTGGCATAACTTTAGTGGGGAGGTACTCGTAGAATTTAAAAGTAGACACCAGAGATGTTATTAAACACCCTGCAGGGCACAAGATAATTCTCCCAACAAAAATCCAACAGATATGTCAGAAGAGTCAAGGTTGAGAAACCTTGAGCTGACTTGTTTGCATGGTTTCATTCATTGAACTCATATGCAGGGCAGGTCGTCACAGAAATACAAGTTAAGATACCTACATTTTGAATAGTCAATTGTAACAAAAAGGAGAAAGATACTATAAGTGGCTGTCCAGTTAAAGGACAGTTCTGATAGTGTAAAAGAGAAGGACTAAGAACCTGAAGATGAATAGAGAATGGATACTCCACATGCTTTAGAAGCTGAATAGATCAGGCATTATAAAACTGGCATAAGGGAGTAAGGGAGATAGTAAAAGCAAAGACCACCTTTCAGTCTCCTTTTTGGGTAACTGGAAAAAGAGTGACACATCAGAAGAAACAGGGACAAAAGGAGCAGACTAACTGGTAGAGGAAAGATGTGAGAAAATAATAATCTGTGCCGGTAATGCCTTGGGGCTGTTTAATGGGGAGTTAGAAATGTGGATCTGAAGCTCCTGTGTTACCTGACTAAAACACATCCACATGGAAGTAGAAAGGAGAAATTACCCTGCCTGGCACATAGCATGACCTTCATAAATATTTATTGAAAGAACATTTCGTGTAAGAAGAGAGTTAGGGAAAACATCTTTGAAAAATATCTTCATTGAGCAGTTGACACAAGCGAAAACTAAAAAGGAGGAGTGAGAGAGGTCAAGTGAGAAGAACTGAATGCAGCAGAAACAGAAGAGGAAAATTTTGGGTGGAGGGGATTTGACCACCAATATCAAAGGCTACTCAGTAGTCAAGACCCATGATGTTTGTGAATAAAGCTGGATGTAGTTGTGAAACGGTCATCATCAAACTTGAGACAGCAGTTGCAATAGTGTACTGGGAGCATTATTTGGATTCCAGAAGCTGAGGCTTGCAATGTCACCATCATCCCATCATTAGGCAGATTGGGAGCAGTGTTACAACAGTAGTTTATGGAGATGGAAGGAATCTGGGAGGAAATAGAATCTTTTAACCAGTGGTCAGCCTGGCAGGAAGAAGGCAGCATAGAGCAACCAGGGACACATTTGCATAGCTAGGCCAATTATGCCTTTTATGAGTTTAGCATTGCATTATTGAACATCCTATAAATCAAGATTGAAGATTTTTAGAATTGGAATGACATGTATCATGTGGCACTTGAGAGGCCCAAAAGGTAGGCTTCATTTAAGGAAGAGTTTCTAATTCATCATAGTTGTGCCACGGGTGAAATAGTGAGTTCCCTTCATACTGGGAGGATTCAAAGAGAGGTAATATGAACTAAGTGGAAGTGTTTGCTGAGTTAAATGGGAGGTTGGATGACATCACTAGCTTGTACCCTTTGAACTTCTCAAATAGGTAATATTCTAAGGCAAAAGGGAGGGTGGTGTGGATTGACTCATGAAGTTATCAATCTTCTAATTTCATTGTGTTTATCATATTATTCCAGTGTCTATTACTGTAAAAAAATTACCCTAAATTTTATTATCCTCAAGGAACATATATTTATGCTAAAGAGGTCAGAATTCTGGTATAAATCTCATCAATAAAACTGAGATGTTAGCAGGACTGCATTATAATTCTGAGGCTGTAAGGAAGAACCAATTTGCTTGCCTTTTCTAACTTCTAGAGGACACTCACATGCCCTGGCCTATGGCCCTTTTCCAATTCCAAAGCTGGTAATGGTCAGTTAAGTTCTTCTCACTTCCTATTATGCCAAAACTGACCCTGTATGTGGCTCTGACTTCCACATTTAAGGAGCTCATGATTACATCAGGCCATACAGATAATCCAGGATAACCTCACTATTTAAGATCAGATAATTAGTAGCATTAATTCCATCTACAACTTTAATTTTTCTTTACTATTTAATCCCATGTACAGATGTGAGAAATTAAGATGTGGACATCTTTGGGAAGGCCACGAGTTTGTCTACCACATAAGAGATACACATAGAGATATGAATAGAGATATAATCTCTCTGGCACACATTGTCATCAGTTATCATCATCGCCATTTCAGAAGAAAAATGACTTTGCATACAACACTAAAACATAGAGATAATGTAGAGAAATGTATACTCTCCCTAAGACATCATATAGAGTATCCGCATTCAACTTCAGTTCAGATTCTAATAGTCTCTTATCTGGATACCTGTTTGCAGTCACTTTTATCCTACCATATCTGATACAACTATCAGGTTACTCTTTCTCTTTTCTCTCCAATTAACTAATCAAAATATAGACATCTTAGTTTCCATTTCTGTAAGGATCTGTCCTGTGTATGCTATCAATGAACCAATGCATGAAACACACACACACACGTTCATTTCCCTGGACTTTATATACACTACAGACTGACAGAACAGCTTTAGAAATCACTAGTCTGTGTGATCTTTTCGACTTTCTCCCAGTGCCGTGCTTCATTGATCTGCTGGAATTCACTATATATTAGTATTATATAAAGAAACTTCTCATAATGCATCTCTATCAGTTCCTTCATAGCTGTATTTTTCTACTTCCTGCCTGTTTCACATGTGATCATTAAGTCAGCAAGAGACTTCAGTTTCCTTTTTTCCCCTTGATTCAAAAGGGTATGAAAAGTGTTCTGTAAATGATATGCAATATTGTTATTCTGATCTTTGGAATAATCAAGTTGTTTGACATTTTTGTAATGATGCCTTTTGGAATATGTGTGGTGTAATTAGCTACCATGCTGTACATTAACAGTACCTGTCCCGACCCTACAGACTGGGAGACTATAAATAAAAGCGTAACAGCTGGTTCCAACCTTACTTGTCACTCACAATTGAAGGAAACTCAGTTGGAAAGCTATACTACAGTCCCTAGGAAACCAGGAGGTAGTCAGAAACGACATCTTCAATGAAAAGAATTTGGTATTTCACTAGTGGAAAGACATGGAGACAGGCTCTTCTAAGAGACAGACAAGCAAGCTATTTCATACTGAGAAAGCATGGAGGCCACAGGTGGGAAAAGCATTGTATTTGCACAAAGGCATTATATAGGGGAGCAGGAAGCAGAGGAAAACAGCACATTCTTGAGCCAAGTTAGGAGGATTTTTTCTTAACCTGTAATGGATCAGGAAGGTGAAACAAAAGAAACGCTGTGCTTTCTCAGAATACAGTATGAACTGAGGGCAGTGGCTACTGTAGGAAGGATAATGGGATGGAAACTGAGGGCAGTGGCTACTGAAGGAAAGATGTGATGGAGTCAACAGAGGACAAAGGAGATAAAAACTGACTATATGAAAATGACATATTTTCATGTTTTACTTGTTTATATTTTATCCATTGTATTTTCCTGTCACTAATATGTAAGTTGTAAACGGACAGTGTATTTTTCATACATGTAAGAACGCCTGCCTAGTACATTATAGTAGATGTTCAAAAAACATTTGTTGAGTGAATAATGTTAACTGAGTATCTCTTATGCATCAGGTGCTACAATACATTGCTCCATCAATTAACTTATTTTAACTTTCACAACAATGCTAATGTAGTCATGTTATTATCTCAATTTTATTAAGAAATAAAGTGGGCTAGAGGCACAGAAACATTATTTCCTTAATAAATAATAGATACAAGATTTCCAGCTACATGGCTGTATGAGTTACTTTTCTCATTGCTGTGATGAAAGATCTGACAAAACCAGTTTAAGGAAGGAAGGGTTTATTTTGATTCACACTTCCAGCATACAGTCCATCATGGAGGCAAGGCATGAGGCAGCTGGTCACATTGCATCCACAGTCAGGAAGTAGAGATAGAGAGAGGTGAACACTAGTACTCAGCTCACTATCCCCTTTTTATTCAGTCCAGGAAATCAGCACATGGAATGGTGCCACCCACATTTAGGGTGGGTCCTCTAACCTCAATTAACCCAGTTTAGAAACTCACAAGCAGACCCACAGGTTTGTCTCCTACGTGATTCTAAGATCCTGTCAAGCTGACAATCTATATGAACCATCACAATAGTCTAACTTCAAAATGTGTGTGTGTGTGTGTGTGTGTGTGTGAGAGAGAGAGAGAGAGAGAGAGAGAGAGAGAGAGAATGATCCTACAGTGAGGCTCATGGCTATTAAGTAGTTTACATTAAGTCATGTAGCCAATAACTGGAACCAAGATCCACCTTGTCTTAAAAGATATTGCCCTTATCTCTTCATTTAATAACTTTATAAGATTACTAAGACAAATATTTCTTCCACCCATATTTTACCAAGGACAGTCTTCTGATGTAAAAAAGAAAAATGGGTGTGCTTCACTAAGGATTCAGAAAAGGAAACAGACCTCTCAAACCACAAGTACCAAAATCTTTGTGATCCGCCACCAGCTTTCCTTGTTGGTTCTGGGGTCTGGAGAAGGGATGAGGAAGGTGACTAGCAGTAAGTCACGGGATATCATAATTTACATGTGAATCTATCTAATTCCCTGTGGCTGAGAACTAAGAATTAAAGGTAAGCTACTGTCATAGCAAGCAAAACTGGATCCATGCTGCCCTACTTAGCTCCAGAGTAAGAATGCCGAGGACATGCTGATAAAGCATTTCTAAGAGACTGGTTCATAATTCATTGTATGACATTGTACAAGATACTTCCTTTCTTTATGTCACCATTTCTTTATTGATGGAAAGTGTAAGACCAGTGGAAACCTCTTCAAGCACAAGAGCCCCACTTTGTTTCTTTT
>NW_008339433.1:5993639-6002414 GCF_000622305.1 Nannospalax galili | reverse complement strand
TTTTGCCTTATTTAGCTTGTCATCACATATACACTTCAAGCTTTCAAGCTTTCAAGCATGCCTTGAGATCCTAGCACTGGAGAGCCCAAGGCATAAGGCATGAGAACTGTCCCAAGATTAAGACCAGCCTGGCTATATACTTAGACTACAGGACAAAACAACACCTTCCTAAAGACAGTTCACAAACATTTATAAACATCTGAGTTTCACATATACAACAGTCCCTTTCTATAAAGCTTTTAAAGGAAAAAAAATAGTATGTAGTATTTATGCATGTGTTTGTGCATTTTTGAAGAATAGGGCAGTGATAAATTGAAATTTAAGACAGTAGTTATGAGGAAAAGAGTTTGTCAAGACAAGGAGGTGAAACAGAGAAGAAACACATAAGTAAAAAAAAAGAAATTTTAGTAATATTTCAGTTCTTTGAATGATGAGTTTATAGGTGCTTCTTACAGCCTAGCAAATTCAATAATGTCTGAAAGTTCCATGTACGAACTAGGAATGATTAATTAATTCCACACCCCTGAGGCTAAAATACAATGTATCAAAGAGAATATGCCACTTCTTTTTCTATTAACCAGAATGTCTCCACCATAATTTGTTTTCAGCATTTGTCCCCTTCTTGTATGCCAAGAGCTTCTTGAATCCTGTAACTTTCCCTTGTTCTTAGTTATTTCCTTCTCAATTGTTTCCCATAATCTAGTCGGGATAGGATTCTCCATGTTGAAATATGTTGAATCTCCCCAAAGCCTGTTTTGATAAGATGTCTGGAGCTGCCTTTCTTTATTGCTACCAGTTATCTTCTGAATTGTTTTGGCTGAAGAGCCATGATTGCTTGTCCCAGTGTTTTAGTCCCATGGCCATTGGTAAGGACAGCTTCTTTCTAGAATTATAAGTAAAATCAAGATGCTAAATTGAATTTGAATTTCAGATAAACTACAAGCAAGTTTTACTGTATGAATTTAAAACATGCTTATGCTAAAACTAATTTATTCTGTATCTAAAATGCAAATTTAATTGGACATCTATTTTTATTTGCTAAAACTGGATGTCCTATCTCATGCAGACTAATATTTATTTGATGACACTGTTGGATTTGGCCCGCAGGGACTGTAAGTTTTAGGGTGCTCCAGTACTTAATAACTAGGACATTTTTTGGTCTCCAAATTGTCAAATAAATAGTAAATGTAGAAATACTTTCTAAAGCTTGTGAGAATAATAAATGAGATAATAGTTGTACAGCATTTAACATAGCACATAATTAAATATTATCACTATTATTGATTTTTATTATCAATGATTGTTGCCATTATTAGTATCTTATTATTATGACTATCAACATTATTATTATCAATTTTATTTATAACAATATGTGCAGTGGCCAGTCTTTGACCTGATATTGCAAGCTCTCCATAATATGATTAAACTGAGCATGGGATGTTTTCCCTTAGTATCTCCATTGGTAAACACCAATGATCTTTTGGTTTTTGAGTACTCCTTTTAGCTTTCTATCATGAAATACCCCAGATTCATCCTCTGGGTGACTTTCATTAATGAATAAAGACTTTTCCTATGCATATGCTTTGAGGCTACATAGAAGTCCTGAAATCAAAGGTCTCCCATGTTGGAGATGGTGAAGTGACTGAAAATCTTTGAAATGCCTCCCTCAAGCTAATGGCTAATCAGTTTACTCAATGAAAGAGAGTGATCCAGGTCGACAGAGATTTAAATAGGATCCATGGAAAGCAAGATGCCACAGATACCAAGAGCTCCATCTTAACATGGTGAAGAAATGAATTAGATTAGTTTTCCACTTGCCTTCGTCCTACTTTCAATGTTTTTTGTTGTTCTTGCTTAGTGCCTTTCCTTTTTCTCGTCTCAGTAAGGAACCTAGTCATTCCCATCATTACTTATGCTTCTGCTTTCCCACTCATTTCAACATCTAATTGGACATATTAATTTGTCTTACCATGATAATGGCATTTAAAGATTCTATTTATTCCCTCTCCCAAGCCACAGAATATTCTAACATCATAAAACTATAGAAGTGAGCCTAATGGTGGAATCTATGGTTTCATAATGGATAAGAGAGACCATGCAGGACCCCTTAAATCACATTGCATTGTGCCTGTTATGTCTGCTTCACATGATTGGAAAGAAGCAGTGGTGCAGATAATCTAAAGATCATTTCCACTTGGTTTGGGAATGCACCACAGTGTTGTTGTAGCTGATTTGCTTTGCTAATTATGTCCTACTGAAGCTAATATTGAAATTGGTTCACATTTTTTAAGCTCCTCTGGGCCAGAAGAGAGAAGAGGCAATGGCATGGCCCACTTCGAAATGAAGGAAAACTAACAACAACCATGAGGGGGCCATGAATTGTCTCTGTGGAGGCTCATGAGTCTACCAGATAAATGGAATAGGATCAAAGTAGAACTTTCTTGTGATTCAGCGGCCACTAAAAGGCCAGTCATTCCCACAGCCTGCCTACAATCTGAAATCCTCTATTAGGTATCTACATGAAGGGTCTTAATCCTAACACTACTGTGGTTTTAACATTATATAACTTAGTAAGAATAACACCTTTCCAAGTGAACACAGTAGCAGTTAATCTGACTCAGTCCACCCATTGTGTTGACCTAGGAGGACAAGAACCAAAAGGACAGAAGGACACTTGTACCCTGGTGGGGGCATGGCTACACTAGAAGGCCACTGGACAGCTATTGTCAGTGGATGAGAGCCTCCAGTGCCTTGGAGGTGAACTGGGATAGTTGCAAGAGGATAAGACAACCTTTGCCTTTCTCCTTCCAATTTTACATTAGTTTCCTGCCCTGTCTAGACACAGATAGTATGCAACTATTTCGAAGAAATATTTCCTTTTCAAATGGCAGGCGTCAAGAGGTATTGGGGGGAGGATGGGGATAATAGGGGCACTGTGACTAAGGAGGGAGAAAGGGAGGGAGGAAGGAACCCGGATGAGAGAAAAAAGAGTAGAGATGAGTGAATCTCAGGGTACTAGGAAACCTAGAGGGAAAAGTGATGCCCTAGAAACCCTGTGAGAAATACACATAGAGTGAACATTAATTCATATGTATACCTAGGAGCTGTTTGACAGGGAACAAAGTGCCAGATAGAAGAGACCTCCCTTAGAGTGACAAGCATTTTGTACAACACTCATCAAAGAAGCTTCTATTTACATCAGATGGAGGCTACTGCAGAGTTGCACCTCTGGTCAGGAACAGAGAACATGCCTCTGAGAGATGCCCAGTACTAGGTGACACATCTGCAGTCTAGTCTCTACAACTAAGGCCAATGGAAGAAAATGGAATAAGGGGTAGAGGGAGGGCTAATGTGCCCTTCAACTCTCACCACCAAGGCTCCCTTGTACATCAGAGTGCAATGCACACAGAAGGCCACATCTGGTCAAGTTTGGGAGAATATGAGACTGTAGTGTGTAGGATAGGACGACTCACCCACCAACGGCTCAGTGAGCATTGTGGAAGGAGGTGGAAAGATTGTAAGAGCCAGGACTGGTTCATGAACACAGGGAGGTGGAGGCTTCCAAGTCACTAGAGGCTTACTCATGTGAGCCTATGGCAACAGTAGCATCGAGCGCAGGACCTGTCAGCTCAATTAAACAAGGGTCCAAAAAGGAGGTAAAAAAAAATGGGTTGTGGGCCAGCACTAGATAGAGAACTATTTGAGACTGATTGCCGCTGGGTGGAGGAGAGTATGACTTACATATCACTACTGAATGGACTGACTAGACTCCAGTGAATGCATTTACACTGAAGGACATTTGGGTAGAAATACCTGAATGAATAGGACTCAGCATGTATGGCAGACTGCAGAGGGTTCAGTGAGGGGATAGGGAGAGGCATAGATGGGGGAAGGGGGTCTGCATTTGAGTGGGAAATGTATGGAATTTAAAAAGCTCAATAAAAAAATTTCCCTTTTCATACTTTTCTCCTGTTGAGAAACTGCACTGCCATAGGCTTCCAGAGATTTCTCTAAGGTTTTGTTGTTGTTGTTGTTGTTGTTGTTGTTGTTTTCTTTTTGAGGCATGAAATTCTGAGGTTAAATTTTCACTAGAACTCCAACCTTACAAGCTGCCACAAGGCAAGGGGCTTATTGAAATGTCTTCCTCTTTTTCTCATTGCAGTCTGCTCCCAGTTCTCCAGAGGCGTGTATGCCATCTTTGGATTCTATGATCAGATGTCAATGAATACCCTGACATCTTTCTGTGGGGCTCTGCACACGTCCTTTGTCACACCCAGCTTCCCCACTGATGCAGATGTGCAGTTTGTCATCCAGATGCGCCCAGCCTTGAAGGGTGCCATTCTGAGTCTTCTGGGCTACTACAAGTGGGAGAAGTTCGTGTATCTCTATGACACAGAACGAGGTAAGAAGAGGTATCTACTCTCCTCTGGATATTCGCATAATAGTTGTGTTAAAACTTCATCATTGCATGCACGGTTTTCTTCCAGTAAATAAAGTCTGACTCTGTTTTAAATTTGTTTTTAGTATTCTCAATAAATCAAATATAAAAAAATAAATGAAAATCAAACCAATGAAAATTTTAAGATCTAATTTTCCAGGCTATATATGTATGTCCTCACTGAAAACTGACATAGGATACCCTCCTGGAAATTGTTTTTTGCCAAAGAATCATCCAAGAAAAATTGCTTGATCTAAAATACACAAAGTAAAAACAGCTTAGTACATTGAGGCCCATTCTGGAAAGTTTCTGGAAATGAGTCTTCTGTAAGACCATGATGATCTCCCCTTCATAGAGGAGATAACTGAAGGCCAAAGAAGAAATGAGCTTTTTCACACAGCAGTTAAACCACAGATGTGGAACTGGTGGCACTATCTCCTGCTTCTAGGATTTGCTCCATTAGATTACTTTGAGTCCTCAACTTACTGATTCTCAATAATTGACCTGGTAAAAATAATAAGTGGATATCCTGGGTTTTGAGCATGGATGGTTTTTCTAAAATGAGATAATATATTAAGGATATATTCCATTGAAAAGGGCTTAGAAATTAAGTCTGTACACAAAGATATACTAATTAATTCGCTAAAACATTCACATCCTAATACAATTAAATGTATTCCAAAATCCAGTTGTTTTTAGGTTTTCCTCAATGAGGGATCCTATCAACATGACATTCCAGAAAATTGTGTTCTTTTATCAGTCATTGCTTGTAACCCCACTTGTAGTCTAAGGATGGGTCTCTCTGACCCTGGGGTTTCAGATTCAGGGAAGGAAAGAACTAATGAAAGCCCTGTCTTTCCCGAGGAACACCTACAGAAAAGATTTTTGTGGGCAGCATAACTTTGAAAGTCTTATTTCCTCCTGAGAATCCAGGGTATTCTTCACATTACTCTAACTTAGCTGCAGCACAACATCCATTGGGAAATACATAAACCTGTGTTTGCCTAGGGTACATACCAGCAAAGTATTTTTGAACTATATCACCCTGAACCAGGATCTGAGTATTCTGATCCAAGATCTGACACTAACTAGATTTCTGCTCTTGACCAGCTTAAGCTCCCTTGGACTTGGTCTCCTGACCTAAGGTGTACCCCCTTTTAATGTAAAATTTTGTGATTCTGTGAGGTTTGTTTTTGAGGTATTATGCCAGACACAAGACACTTGGTATCTTGATACTAATTCTTACTTATATATTCTGTATATTATCATTTAATTAATCAAATGATTCTACAAGCTATTATTTATCCATAAAGGTGTGATCCACCCCCTGAGATAGATCACATATTTTTAAAAAATAGTGCATTCATGGGGCTGGAGCCATAGCTCAGTGGTTAAGAGCACTGGCTACTGCTGCAGAGGACCTGGGTTGGAATCCCAACATCTACAGGATGGCTAACGCCCATCCATAACTCTGACTCCAAGGGGATCCGATGCCCTCTTCTGGCTTCTGTGGGCACTGCATGACACAGGCAACTAAAAGATTAGTAGGAGGCAGCCTAATTTGTCAATAGCAAGTTCAAAGAACCTCTGGAAAATGATGAAAGACCAGTGTAAGTAACTAATAGAGAAAAGATAGAAGGGAGGCTGTCAAGAACTTTATAGATGTAGAGAGGAGGCAAGTTTTAGCCGTGGACTACGACAAGGAGCCATGGCAATGGGAATGGATTCTACAGTGGGAACTCACTGCAGGATTCTAAGCAGTGAAATGACTTAAGTTTTTATAGATAATGAAGTGATGAACTGAGGAAAATCAATGAAAAAAAACACTGTGGTCCTACAGATCAGAATGACAACTTAAATAAGGCTAGAGATAGACAAACATATAAGGAGTAAAGTGGTGATGCTATTTTCTGAACCAGTGTTGAGGAGCAGAAATTTTGCCTATTTCTAAGTGCCCAGAGAACCTATTTGTCCACATCAATCACTTAGCGCTTAACATAATGGCTTCTCACTGTTATTTCATTGGGTCTACTATAAACTATTGCAAGACCCTATCTCCAATGTGATGATAAGCAGTTCTTTAAATTATTCAGTAAAGTTTCTATTCTGTTTGCTTTTTTCCTCCAATGATCATCTATTGCTTCAGTAATAAAACTATGGGGAGAAATTATAGCCTCAAAATATAATTTTAGAATATTTTAAATTGCATGCAATATGGAAGATAAAGAGAGACAGAAGGGAGCACTGATAATTGCTTTTCAAATGAGCTAAATATACAAATGTTGTGACTGCTCTGTGAGAGGCCAGAGATGAATAAGGAGCCAAGAAATGGGTTAAATTTCTGAGGTCATTTAAAAGACGTATTGCATAAACATTGCTGTTTTCTGAAATTATCAAACACTGAATGAATTTGAGGGATTCATTGGCCCTGCTTTTATTTCTGTCTGCAGAGGTAGGTCCAATTTGGGATGTATAGGTCATTGCTTTGTATGCTTAATAAAATGCCACATCGGTTTATCAATACCAAATTAGAAATTAAGTTTTTATTTCCATATATATATAAAGTCGGTTCTTGGGAAAAGTATGCAGTTGATTAAGTATGTCATCTTCCCCTTTATTGACTCCCCTATTATTTGTTTACTCATTGCTTCTCACTGTGGAACACCTCTATGCCAAGGAGCTTTTAAACTATGTCTCTGCCCTAGCTTGCTGCCACATCTCCACAAAAATCTTCTTGTCTTGCATTTTGTTCCCATTGATTAACAGTCTGTCTCTGCTAAGTGACAATACCTCCGTTCACCAATTTATTCATGCCAAATTTATGGTTACTAATGACTTACTTTATGCAGAAAAGAAGAAATATCTATTCAGGCGAGGAACTGCTATAGAAATAGAACCTTAATCCAAAACATAATTTTCTTCTTATTATTATTACTGTTTCCTTAATTGATACACAATAATTATATTTATTTGTAAGGTACAATATGACATTTTGATATTGTATACATTGTGTAGTAATCAAATCAGGCTAATTAACATATGTGTCAGCCATACATTCATCATTTCTTTAGTATGAGAACACTCAAACTCTCTTCCAGTTATTTTGGAAATATTTTTGAATTTAGTTAAATTCATGCTTCTGGGCAATAGGACATCAGAACTCCTTCCTTTTTTTCTAGCTCTATGTACCCACTGACCAATGTCTTCCCAACTTTCTGTCCTCAGTCAGCAGTAACCACTGTTCTATTTTCTACTTGTACAAGGTCAACTTTAATTCTGAGTGCCCAGGCACTAAAAGTTCAGTTTGGGAGGTTTCTTACCTATATGCCTTCCTGAGAAAAGACTGTAAAACCATCCCAAGAAAATGGCCACTTCTTCCAGTTATTATACATATTTTGGGGTGCAAGTGACCTAGTTCTCAATAGTACTACCATTTCCTCCACAATAGCAACACACTTGAGAACTGCAGCCATACTCTCTTGAGCACCTGATAACTCTCCTTGGCTTCAATGTGCAGAGCTCATGGGGATGAAAGAATCTGGCCCAGCTGTGACTCTAAGCTTAGATAATGAAATAATAGTCTGGGTGCCCTTTGAGACAACTAGTGCCAACCTTCTTCCCAGTGTTCAATAAACTCCTGCTGTCTCCCATTCTGAATCTGAAACTCCCTGTTCCCAAGTAACTCTCTGAAAGTCAACAGCCTTCTAACAGACGTCGTTATTTTCTCTTAAAGGTTGTAGCAGGAATCAGGGCAGCTGTAACAATTATTCTGTTTGTCAACAAGCAATTATTGAACTTTCTTATGTTATATTGTTTTATCCCACTGGTGGGATTTAAAAGAGGCAATGTTAGACCCTGTCTTTGAGGAATTGGCAATCCTGTTCCAGAAACTGTGATTTCTTTCAGGGGCTGAAAGAAAAATGTTTAAACCAACTGTTCTCATGCCCACCCATGTTGTTTGTATCCATTACAGCATGGCCCTTGGGGAAAGAATAAAGGTTGTTAGACAGCTAAGAAGGTGGGAAAATTTTAGAAGGTCCTTAAGGCCTTAAATAGTAAAGCGATTCCCCAAGACGAGGAGAAAAGGGCCCTTTCTCAGAGGACTATGAATGTTTTGAGAATGACTGGATTTGAACTCTTTTGAGAGACTAGCGGAGCTTCCTTTCCTCGCACGTTTCTGCATGATGTCATCCACACTCTCTACATGGTCTCAGCTCATAATTCTATTTTGCAAAATTTAAAGCACAAAATCTTTCTTGTTCACTCTTTTATTCTTTCTTCTCCACATCTCTGTTCCCTTTCTCATTTTCTTCCTCTTGTCCTTTCTCCTCACAAAT
>NW_008339433.1:5966792-5993462 GCF_000622305.1 Nannospalax galili | reverse complement strand
GAAGGGATCCCCATAGGCCAGCCTGTGCTGCACAGTGTCACCACACACACACACACACACACACACACACACACACACACACACCCTAATACCAAGCAAGGGTACAAAATAAGCAATTCTCTGATATATTACTATCATCATCATATATTTTAAGCACTGCTAGGTATTGAACCCACAGCTGCATAAATGTTAGCCAAGTGCTCTACTACTGAGCTATATCCCCAAATTTTCTTTCTAATTTATTTTGAGAAATGGTCTCATTAAATTGTACAGACTAGCATTGAACTTACTGTGTAGCCTGGGCCAGACTTGAACTTTCAATCCTCCTGCCTCAGCCTTCCAGTAGCTAGAATTATGGACCTGTGCTCCCATGCTGGGCTATGTTACATTTTTTAATAAGAGCATCTGTCATTTCTTAAGTACTATGTACTATGCCTTGAGAATATAGATTGTCGTATTTAATCCTCATAACATCCTTGCGTCTTTACAACTGAGGGAACCAGGGCACAAAAACTTTAAATGCTGGTTCCTAGGATTATGCAACTCCAAAATAATAAAATTACATTTCAGCGTAGGTCTGCCACATTCCATGGGCTATGTCCTTTTTTCTGGCTCGCATGCTGCTTTCCACACACCAAGGATTTGAAAACACCTGTTTCCTCTCTCTTCATTTTCCCTGGAGCTGTTCTTCAAAGGACATGGTACAAAGATTCTCCCTACTCTGCTTGTTTCTGTGTAGATGCAATTCAGTTATCAATTTACTTATTATAGCATGGTATCCACAAATGAACAGTATTTTACAGTACCAGGGGATCAGAGATCTGGGTAGATTGTAAGCCAAGGATCCAAGTTAAGGGGCAGTGAGTTAAAAAGGTGAAGGCAGAGAAAAGACAAAGTTCTGGATTCAAGCAGAATGTAAGTGTGGTGATGGAATGCTGTAGCAAGGCCTGATTCTGAGGTAAAGGGAAATCATACATTCATGTCTGGGATCAAGACAGTTTCTAGAGCACAGGAAGACGTGAAACTGGAAGTCCATATGGATGGGGAGCTGTCTGGTTAGAGAAAAAAGCAGGAGCAACCAATGGTAGGCTACTATGAAAGATTGCTTTAAACTTCTAGCCAAGTGCTATGAGTAGCAGGTGTCCCTGTTTGCCAAGAATCCTGATTCTTTTCTTTTCTCTTCCAAGTCAAGAGCTGATGAAAGAATGTGCAAAGGTAACAGATGGCTCCAATTCTAGTCATGTCCATTTGCCTTCTGGGAAAAGTGAAGTCAAGAGGGTTTTTATTGAAATTCAAGCTACTTTTTATATCTGAATAAGTTAGGAAGGTCCAGAGAGTACATTATCCTGTGAGAGACAGATACTAAATTCCCATTTGAGCAAAAATAATCGAGGCTGACAGTACCTGAGATATTTGGTAGGTTCTGCAGCCTGCTTAATCTATTGTGATGAGTCTTCAACTATGAGAGCATCTTAATAGCCTGCACAATAGTAATAGTGAATGACTATTTGGACTGTATTGTGAATAAAAGACTGTAAATATGTCTATAATGAGAGTTTCATTGGAAATGAAAATACTGAAGCTGTCATATTTTTAATACTTCGATTTGCACATCCTTGACTGCTTTGGGGCATAAAAAGAGAAAGTGCTGAGCAATTTGTTGTCAGCTCTTGAAATAAATTATCATTTAAACACTTCCTCTCCACAAAGGTTATTAGCTTAGCAGCTTGTTCCTGGGGCTGGACCATCAGTGGGAGAAGAAAAAAATCACAAGACATTAAACTATCCTTTCAAGAGCTGAATATTACTTACTGTGGAAATTGTTCTCTCAGTAGCTTAACATATTTTTGCTGTAGCTCTCCAATGCTGCAGATTAGACTGCAGCAACTATTAATAAATACTGTCATATTTTACAGCTGTCATGCAAAGCTGAAAAAAGGCTTTGCTGTGATTAGATCCTGTTTACTGTAATATTTCCAGCTCAGACTCAGAAAGGCAGTTTTCCTATAAAGGTATTTCCATAAGTAGAATATTTCTCTATTGAATGACATGACTAATTTTAATATATTGTTAACTCCTTGGTGGCAGTGAATTGGAAGTTGAATTGATTTCACAGTCAGAGCTATATTTGTCTCCAAAGACACATTAAACCAAAATGTCACATTTTCTCTCTTGGGCTGTCCTTCATATGCAGAGATGGTATTCATGTCACAAGATGCTCTTTGAGTAGCACCCTCCCCCTTAGAAGGACAAATCTGCACTGCCTTCCCTGCCTTCTTTTGCTGTCTCACTGTGACTGATTACACTGTTTGCAAGACAACTGGTCAGGATTTAGGGTAGGACTGTTACCTCCATGGGATAGCTAGAAATTGTGCTTTCTGTTGTAAAATGTCATCATTGGAGCAAAAGAAATAGATCTCTCGCCCCCCTACTATGCATTAGCTATTTGGAACTGTATTCACATCTCCGAGAAAAGGAGGTGACAGCTGGCAGAGTTGCTTTTGCTCTGACCTTCCATTGCTTTCAAGTTCCTTGAAGAATTAACCCTCAATAAACTGAATGAATATCTAGTTCTTAATGAAGGAATAGTCTTCACACCATTGGGAGCTGGCTGTAATGGTCTATAAACCCCAAGTTTGAGCCCAAGAGATTATGAAAATGTTCAAATGTTCCTTAGGGAAGAAATAGAGTGTGTTGTGTTCCTGTAACTGTGACTTTGAGGTTTGTCTCTGTAGACAACAATGAAAGTGAAGGCGGAATATAGGAGTTAGAGAAGAAAATGCATATTAAGTCTTTTGCATGAAGCTGAATAGAATAACATGTTCAATGAATTTTGGCTCTTCTGATTTTATTACAATTACAAAACGTTACTCCCCATTGGAGGGAGAAAGATGAATATTGGCCCCTCAAGGGACATTTGGGAATATCTAGGTAGAAGCCAAAAATACAGTTATACATTCTGTAGTGCACAGGACAGCATCTCTTCTCACAACAAAGAAGTATCTGGTGAAAAATGTCCATGGTGTGAAGGCAGCAGTGGGTCAAGGGAACGGTTGCAGGAACACTTCAAGGAACTGACTGTGCCTACATTGGTATTAACAGTGATGTTCAATAACAGATGATTATGGTCAGAGAGGTTATTTAAGAGTACTACACAGGAAACAAAAATTACTATGAAACAGCAAAAAGCAAGAGTTACACGGTGTAGTACAGATTTCAATCCCACGGAGAAACAAAGGAAGAGTCAGTTCTGGAGTGGGAGGGAGACTAGTCAGCCAAGGCTTCATGAAAGGAGATAGGTTTCTAAGCCCACAATGGAACTGCCTCAGCTAGTGATAACCTTCCCTTGACTGCTAAGGCCAAGTTGGTATCTAGAACCCAAACAATATGGCATTCTCAGTGTCAGAGCTCAAGGCAAGAAACACAATTAAAAGAAAAATCAAAAGGGGAACAATGCTCCTTTTACTAAATGGAAAGCAATTACAGGGCTGTTGAAAATAGGCAGTAAACAAAGACAGGGAGGATAATACTGGCAAAATTCCATTTTCCCAACTAATCCTGTAGCAAAGTGCAATTTGCAACAAAATCAACCTTGCTCTCTCCCTCTTGTCTTGAAAAAAAAAAAAAAAAAAAAAACATTGTTTGGCGTCAAAATGGCTGCTCTGGATGCCTTAGCTGAAAAATGTACAAAAGCAAGGAAGACAGAATAGGAGCTCGCAGGAGAGTGGGCAGATTTTTATGGAGCACAGCCTGTCCAGAGTCTCACAAAGTCTCTATCGAGTGCCTTCATTCAGGGGAGAAGAGGGGCACAAATAGAGACCACTTCACTTCTCCATTTTCTTGGATCCATTCCAATCAATAAGTTGCCAGTGTCAGCGGCTGTCCTGCTTTGTCGACTCCACAAATGATCTGATGAATTCTCTGGTGCTAACTGCCTCAGCGGGCTTTCTCGGCAGTAGAACAGAGGCTAATTAAGATCATGTCAGGCAAGGAGGCTGACAGCTTACGTTCCTGGGCCACACTGAACTTCTAGAAGGTACTTCAACTTCACGGCAGGCAGGCAGCGCTTGGCTAGGCACTGACTTCGTCGCAGGCCTCCCGTTTATTTCCACAGGTTCTTGCATCAACAGGCCTTCGTTTTGTCAAGGATTTACATCCTTCTCCTTAGGGTAATTAGCTGCCAGTGTGTTTGCTTTCAATTGCATTACTTTGGCTCCCTTTCATTTGAATTTTTAATATGCTTGTAAGCAAAGACAACAATTCATATTGGGGTCATTTTCCCTACTAAATCATTTGTATTTGTGCTTGTCTGCATGTACTTTTGTGTCTTACTAACATATAGCACATAGAGGTGAGCTTAGGACAAATAAAGGAAGCTTCACGTCTCACAGAAGGTAGAAAATGGGAGAAGCATATGGAACTCATTGTACCAAGTGGTGGATTACTCTGAAAATACAGATAGCTTCCCCTCCCCCTCTAAAAGAGGCTTAGATGAATTTACAGACCGCAGACTCATAGTCAGTTATTAAAGCAAGAGAGATGTTCAGAGATTACTATAAACTGAGAATGCCACAGATTACTCAGTATAGTTGTGAGGCCATATTTACTTTCTCATGGCCATACAGTCACATGGAATGCTGGCATTCTGTCCCCTAAGATTTAAAGATAAGAGTGTCGTATGCATGTGAGAGGTACGAAGAAATGCTCTGACACAGATGAAAGTTATCCAGGAACATTCTGTCTCCTCTCATATATTCAAAGTCTCTAGTCAAAGATAAACATAGTTGGACACCCAGCAGGTGAAAACAGATTTTCAACAGTAATATACTATTGCAATATGGAAAGAGTTCAACATAAACTGAACTTGCCTTCAATTTGCACAGAAGTGACTGGGTATTATATAGAAAATGAAAGCAAATAGGAGAGGCTGAATAAGATTCTCAATCAGAGCAGTGAAAATTTACAAATAACCAAAAGAAGAGGTTGATCCATGGGAATCTCATGCGGTTTAGTTAAATGGCGCTCACTGAAGTCAAGCTCCTACCCTCCAACAGAGGCTGGAAGATACTGGCTTTATATTTGGGTATTGACTGGAAGAAATAATAAATTGTTTTGGAAGCTTCGAGTTTCTCAGACATTTTAGAATGAGCTACGATTATCCTAGGAATGTAATCTTGACTTGTTAAAAACTATGTTAGAGTTCTGTTCAAGTCTTTATAAGCCAAGGTTGAGGCCTACTGAAGTAAAGAGGTTACAGCAACTTGGTAAGAGTTTGACCAAGGTCAGAATCTCTGACACCACACATCAAGAACTCTCTGTTATGAGTGGTGAGCAGCACAGTTAAAGGCATTGAAGAGAAGCATCATGAAACCAGAACCTCAGTTCTGTGCCTAGTCTTGTCATCAAGTAGGTGTGTGATCATACCCAAACTGCATAGCTTTTCTGATCTCCAGGTTCTACATCTCTTTAAATGAGAGAAGGAATCTGCTATTCTGCAATTAGGATTGTTTGTCAGTGCACTTTTGGGGTTTTATAAGTGAATGAAAACAGAGAACCTCTTCTTTATTAAATATATTCTATTTTAATTATGCTTGTATGTGTGATGAGGGAGGTATGTGCATATAAGTTAAAGTACCTACAAAGTCCAGAAGAAAGCACTGGATCCCCTAAAGCTGGAGTTACAAGTGGTTGTGAACTACCCAACACGGATTTTGGGACTAAACTCAGATTCTCTGGAAGAGCAGTATGCACTCTTAACTGCTATGTCTCCAACCCCAGAGGGGTTCTTAATAAGCTCATAGTTTAGAAATACATCATAGATGAGTAAATAAATAGAATCTAGCATGAATGTTGAATGTTTTAAAATTCTGCATGCTATCACAGCACTTCCATTTACAACGAAACTAGAACTCCCTTTCAAATGGCTACTCTTAGGAAGGATTTTGAATGTGCAAATACCTACCCACATTGGCTTCTGTAACTAGCCAGAGACTCTTCAGAACAGTCACATTTTCTTCCTAGTTATCTCTTTGTGATCAGCCTTTAGGCTTTCCGTGTCTGGTGAGATAGAACAGAAAAGGGAACAAGGTCTAGTTTGTAGAATGAAATGTCCTGGTTGATCTCAAAATCCTTCGAGGAAAATTTCCACACAATGGAATGCCACAATGCACTTGTAACATGGTTTCTTCTAATGAGGTATGCTGAGCTTCTCAACAGTGGCCACCCGTCCACCCAAGGTCCATACTCCCAGAACCCTTCAACATCGTAAAAACATGGCCCTACAGTCCTTTTTAATCTCTAAGCTTCCTAAAAATACAAAAAGCATCTTTTACCAAAAATTATATATTAATTTTTAGAATAAAAGATAAAGAAATTTTGTTTCTTGACTACATCCAATTTGTGTAAAGATTAAAATATGTCAATAGGAAAAAGAGTAAAAATGTCATATGTATTTCCCAAAGGCCCTGACTCATCTTCCAATTTGGACTCTCTATATCTCATTCTCCCTTAAACCTTTTACGTTGATGCCTAATCTAGACCTCAGCCCCAACATTCTAAATTTTGAACTTACTCTACTTCCCTAGAAAACTTTCTGTTACACCTATTTTCATGGGCTGAACAAATGACACTCTCCCATTCTCCAAATCAGAAACCTCACCTTTGAATTTTCCTCATCATCTCTCACATCCCATCACTATGACTTCCTCTACACTAATACATTACATTCTAATTGCAAATGTTTCGATACGCCACATGGGAGATGCCTTTTAGTTCCTTCACTGTTTTGTGCACGTTATTTTTTGTTCTATCATATAGATCCATTACTCAAAATCTTTCCAATATTGAACACAGAGAGAGAGAGAGAGAGAGAGAGAGAGAGTCATGCACATTCATGCACATGCACATATACAACATACTTGAAAAAATTGGGAAAATACTCTCATCCTTCAAAACCCTGCTCAAAACTTCTTCGGTGGGCTGGAGAGATGGCTCAGTGGTTAAGAGCACTGGCTGCTCTTGCAGAAGACATGGGTTCAGTTCCCAACACCTACATGGTGCCTAACAACCATGTGTACCTCCAGTTCCAGGTGATCTCATACCTTCTTCTGTCTGCCGCAGACACTGCATGACATGAATGCCCATACATACATGGAGGCATAACACTCATACACTTAAAAAATAAAATAAAAATAATTAAAATTGGGCTGGAGATCTGGCACAGCCATTAAAGGCTCAGGGTCACAACCAAAAATAAATAAAATAATAAAAATTTCCACAGCCCTAGATTTCCCTGCCAGTTCCCTCTGTCCTCATACTATTTTGTTTATACCTCCAGCACAGCACTAAATATACAATGGTGGTATTATTATTATTATTATTATTATTGTTTACCTACTTATTTCCCTAGGAATATGCCCACTTTATTTAATATGAGGTTGTTGTCTTATTCATCTCTACAAGTATTGTGCAAATTGCTGACTATAATAGAGTTACTGGTTCTCATGATTATGCAAATGAATGAGAGAATGAAAGAAATTTAGCTAAAAACAAAATATAGAATTAAACAGGCTTTGAAGAGCTAATGAAGGGCATGGACATGCACTTACTGTGCAGTTTGGGTAGATAGAGTGTATCATCAGATCACACACACTGGATAGTTATCTACCTCCTGTGCAGTGACCTGGACATGATTTTGAGTCCTCCTGTGACCTAACCTCCACATCAACTAAATCACCTCCTTAGTCCAACTAACTGAGAAGCAACATAGAAATCTGAGTGCTGGCAACCTTTGTTATGGGCTCTGGGTAATGGACAGAGGGTGCTATGTGGTCCCTGAACCTCAGATAATACAAAGATGTTATTTTTTAAGGACTCTGTAGAGCTAGGATATAGCTATCTTATACAAACCACATGAATTCTCTGAAGTGAGGGCAGATTGACATTAATTTTCACCATGCCAATTATAAAACTAAAAAAGAAAATTATTTGTAAATATCTGTGTAGGTAAATTGACAAGAAAAGTGAAGAGAGCCGATACAGTCAGTGCTCAAATTTTTATAGCACAAAAGTCAAGCCAAAACTTCATAATCTAAAGGACATATCTGTGCAATTAATAACAGATCTTCCTTCTTGATTCTACCTTACTTAGGCTTACTCGAGTGTGGAAAGTAAGGGAAGTGTCCCAAGGAAAGAGATTTTTAGGATGTCCTTTTGTGATCATCAAATTCCCCAAAGATAGAAAATACCATTTTGATGGATTAGCAGTAGCATACAGGACACAAAATTGTTGTAATATAGAAACAGAAATCGTTGGGAGATGTGAACCCAAAAAAAAGGAAGTCTGAATCCAGCCAAAGTAGGGTGTGCCAAAGCACCAAAACAAAGACAAGCATTGCTTTTCTTATCATGATCAGTCCTATTCTTGAAAACATAATGACTAAGAGATAGAAATAAGTTACAAAGAACATGAACAGTAAACACTTGCAAGCCTGGTGATATTTGCTCAAGAGTTTTGACAGAAAGCATTATAGTACTTATGAAACTTGAATTGCATCAACTGTAAAATTTCTAGGTTCCTGTAAGAAAAGTACAGAATTATTCCACAAACACATTCTAAGCCTCTGAAAAGCTGAGCAAAGGCTTCCAAAGATTACCCAGGTCACTTTCTCTCTTGGGAAGCTCTTGGCAGAAGTATATTCCTTCTGAATATCTTGAGAAAGAATTACTGCTCTCCACTTGGCAGAGTGTGGGAGGAAACAGGACAATATTATTTACCAAAACTGCCCATGGCTTTTCATTTTATAGTTTTTCTAATAATATAAACGCATCATAGTTCATCAACAAACTAGAAATTTTCAAAATAAAGAACTGAGGTTGTAGTAAATGATTTTTTTATACACCAGCACAGTACTGAATAGTAGCATTAAAAATTATTTCAGACATGTCAATCTGGAAGGGCTTTTAAAGTTCTTAAGTGTGGTTTCAGGTTCTGAAAAATGAATTGTCCCCTCATTTTGTCAAGTTCATGAGTCTCCTAATCTGTAATTCTACTTAAAATGTAAGATTCCAAAAATCTAAAGGCTAGTCTCAGATTTATCACATTAAGCCTTTTTTACTGATAGCTATGTATTTTGTACTCTATCTCATAGAAACAAAGAAGAATGGCATGATATAGGCTAAAATCGAATGCTGAGTGTGACCAGGCAATTCCCTAAAGCTAAAAGAAGAGCTCTACAGATAAGCAGTTAGGCTATGAAAATGAAGCCTCATTCATTTGTGCCCACAGAATTACAATGCTATGTGTAGGTCCTATCCAACCAAATTGAAAGAATTTATTTACCTTCTCATGTTCCTCATGTGTTCATATACTCAGGCAATCCAGCTAGTTCTAGCCGTTCGTTGTATCTATTACCAACTTAACAAGTCATTGCATCAAACAGGAATAATCTACAAAGAATAATCAGACAAGTGATTCCAATATGTCTTGGGTCAAATCATGGCTGCTAAGAAAAGGCACAGACAATAAGCTCTATGTTGCATGTCTGTTTCCAAAATGGGTGTAATAATTGTCCCTAAGTCATAGGATTGCTGTATGGTTTATATCTGTGAATGGTACCTAGAACAGTTCCTGGCACATTACTACTGAATTCTTAATAAGGTCACAGGAAAGTGGTACTGCTGTGACAAAGAACAGAGAGCCCTGCTGCCCTAGCTGTGCTAGTCCTGTGCTGTGATGCCACTCTGTCCATCTTTTCAGTGTGCTAATCTTGGCTCCACTGTATCAGAATCAAAACTTGTTCCTTCGAAAGGAGATTGGAAATTCACATGACAGGATGGAAGAAGTGATTTGAGGCACAATGCGCTCAGATATTTCTGCAAGTGCAGAGACCTTCACTCCAAAGGAAGAAAGCCTGGTTTGTGGAAATGCAAGGCTGATGTTCAGGAAGCAAGGCATGTTTGTTTCCTACTATCCTGACTTTATAGCTACCTTCCATCTGTTCTACATATAACTAATTGGAAACCTATTGCTGAAAAGAAGAATGTTATTAGAATAGCTAGACAACACTTTTTGTGGCTTTACTAGGCATATATTTTGTAGAATAATAATCAGAAATGACATTCTCTTCACTCACACAGCAAATAGAAATGCCTAAGGTAACAATCTGAACAGACAACCTCTTTAGGAAGTATTGAAATCAGTGACCTCATCCAAAATGTATCTACACATTCATTGTTAACTAAGCTAACAGCACAGAGCAGGGTATATGTCTTTTCTGACACATTTTTAAACTCCCATAGATTTACAGAACATAAATCCTAGAATTAGACAGCAAAACTCAGTTTGTATTCTTACATTTGTTTGGCTTAAGCTGGTGCATATTAGAAATTAGGAGGAACTAAATTAGAATTTAGCTCCAAGTTCCCTTCCAGATTTTCTCTTTGCCTGCAGACCCAGTCCCTAAGGTCACTGTCATACAACTGGATGGACCCAGTCACCTGTGTTTATTAAGCCAAGGAGGGCTATAGCAAGGAAGCAAAGGACGGCCATTACAGAGAATTAGGAGTCTCTGGTGATTTTGTACATCAAGGAATGGATTATTTTGTGGTCTTAAAGATGAACAGATACAAAGATACATTATCAACTGCTCCCACAGATAGTAGCCCCACTAAATCTAAAGCCAGTGTCCTCCAAACTGCAGCTTCTCTCATCACTTGATCTTGTTTTACCTTGTTGGTCTGAGACTGAGTATTCCCCTGTAGCCCAGGCTTGCCTCAAGCATATGATCTTTCTGCCTTAGCTTCCTAAGTGCTAGGATTATAGGTGAGCACCATCACACCAGGCTTCAACACTTGATCACCAAGCAGATGTTCAGAAATCCATGGTACACTGATCACATTTGTTGAATGTAAAAACAAGACAAATGGTATGTAATTTTTTTCAAGAATTTCATTCAATGAATTTTCACTATATTCAGACCTCTTCCTCTATCTCCATCCTCACCCTGCAAACCCCCACGGCCCTCACCCCAGACTTCACGTCTTCTATTAGCAAATGAAAAGCTCCATTCATCTTATATAACACCTCTGAACTGGGTTCCAAAGAAATTATATTTCATTAGAGTGTCAGTGATCTATAATTTGTACACAAAGATGTGCTGAAGTTTCCTTTCCCTTTCCTCTGTATGTGGCTTGGAGACAGAATACACCCAGGTTACTTGGAATGGGATTTTTCACCTTTAATGTCTGTTTCTCTTACACACTGCTTAGGATTCTTATATCTTAGGATTCAGTTATCAATCTAACATAAATCAGCTGTGTGACTGACCATGAACTACAACCTCTCTGAGCACCTATAAAATGGCAATGGTTATAGTATCTACTTCATCAGCTGTTATAAAAATTAAATGAAATACTGGGAAAGTGCTTAGCACAGTATCTGATAAAAAGAAATATACTAATATACTCAATAAATGGTAGCTCTTATTGCTTATGATAATGATTAAGCTTTTACAAAAGCATCAATATGAAAACAGTCACTAAATCCAGTAATCACCTTTACACAAAAGGAAGACATACAAAATTGAGAGAATCTCAGAAAATTCTAGATGTCTTATCATTATATCTGTAGGTAACACCTGCCCCTTGAGTTTATTAAAGCATCTTAAGGGATGGGAAAAAATACAAAAACTGGATGCAAAGGCAACCCTCTCGGCTCCATAATTCCTTGTAGCTACTGATAAACCATTCAGAGCTTTGTGGGTCTGATTTCTATTCTGAGCACCCATCCATTTTTCTCTCTGCATCTTCCAACTTGAAATTGGTGAAATATTTCCATAAACCATTTGCTTTTATGACCTCACCTAATGTGTCACTATGAGATAAAAAAATGCTGCTTAACATTAATCTATTGAAATGGAAGAACGTTCAGTTATTCTAATTATTATTGTTCAAAATAAAACTTGCCATTCCAGGCATTTTTCCCATGTCTTTTATCATTATTCACACTCAGTGAGGAGGGCAGGACAGATACATTGTTCATTTACAGATGAAATAAATCTATATTCCCAAACAGGAGAATTACTTGTCCAAGGTTACACCGCTAACGAACAATAAAAAATAAAAACAAGGAGGACTAGAGCTGAAGTTTCCAAACACCCTGTCCAGAATTTCTTCTTCTCCATCAGACTGCTGTACACCTTTAAGACAAGTGGTTATTTCCTCACCAACCATGAAAGATTCATGTTTTAGGGAAAAGTCTGAGGGCTGAGGAATAATCAGTTCCTCAGACTAATACACACCCTTGACTGAGCACTTGTTATGTGCCACGCTCAGCTCTAAGCCTGCAAAATGCATCATCTCCCTTAATCTTCACAAGAGTTTCAGCAGCGAGGCACTGTCATGATCCTCATTTTACAGATGAGGAAGTAGAGGCATGGAAAGGTTAAGTGATTTGCTCCCCATCATTCTCCTCGGAAGTGGTGAAGCTGGTAGTAAACACCCTGTTTCCTCTCTGAGTTAAAATGTTCTTCTTTCTACCACTCCACTTTGACAGCCACCTTCAGCTCTCCTGTTAACAAGGAAGAGATGTTATTTTTAAAGATGCTTTAGGGCAGAAAGATAAGCCAGTACTCTTTCAATTCCTCTGACTGATAGAGGGGAGAAGTGCACAGAGAAGCACATCATGCCTAATCCGAAAACCAAGAATGTGCAGCTATGAAAAGGACAGAGTCCTTTTAGGGAGTGTTCAGGGGAGTGGGACGTACTCTCACATCTGCTCATACCCTGGACTCCAGTCACAGCTGGTTCTCAGCCAAATAGAAGAGTGAAGTCATAGCCGTCAATTCCTAGGTCCTTCCACTCCTGCGGCCTTGGCTACATTCTTTCCTACCCAGATCCCTCATCAAAACTCCGCTGTTTCCTTTTATCAAGAACACTAGACAACTGGAGCCAAGTTCAAGTGCTTGTGGCTGAGCAAGGACGGTGGTTGCCTAGCTCAGCGGCATTGCTTTTCTTAGGAAGTGCTTTTCAGGTCTTCACCTTTAAGCATCTGAACAAGAAGATGTAGGAGCAACCCCAGTTGCTGCCAGTTATAGGAGAGCCAGGGAAGGGTGACCATGGTTAACTCATTCACTAATCATTGATGTTGACCATATTCGTTTCTTGTCTTTAGAACTCTTCCCCTGAGAATACAAAGGGGTGCAAAACACCCTAAAGACATGAAAGGTGAACCTCCAAGCAAACACTTGGGCTGAGAAAGAGAAAAAAATCAGTCCATTATTTTAAGATCTCTTGAGATGCTGTAAATACACGGGCAATGCAGAACAAAGATCCCTTTTTCCCCCTTACATTATTTATGGGCCATCTAAAAATTACTTGCCCGTTCTCTTTCCAGCACTGGGAGAAAGAAACATGCATATTCATGATCTGATAAATATTTAAGTGGGATTTATTTAAATGAGAGAGACCATTTACAAACATTCCCTGGCTCTGAGATCTTATCCTGGGCACACAGAGGGAGGATAATTCCCTCTGGTAGATTTAAAACCTCCACTGGCCACCTGTCCCCCTAAACTTAGAGCTCTTCCTTGAGAATTTGTGAATGCCACTTGCTTTTCAAAGGAGTCTTCCATACCTCCTCCCTCTAGTTCTGCTTTCCTGCAGTGAAATCATGCTATAGGACTAGTCATTGGCAAAAATTAAGACCTGACGGTTTATGTGGGGGCAGATGAGGCCAGTTGCAGCTTTCTTGCCTGAGTCTTTCCTTCCCCAACCCACTAATCCCACAGCAACATCCACTATACATAGTCCTAGCCTTCTTATATGCCTACCTCTCCACACTCCAGGAAGACAGCTATTTGATATACCTGGTAACCAAGATTAGCTGGTTGTTCAACCCTTCTAGAAGGCCACGGATTTTGATATGTTGAAATTATTTCATGGGTGAGCTTGAAAGATGGTTAAGCAGGTAAAAACACTGACCTGAGTTCCATCCCTGAACTCCTGAGAGTTGTCGTCTGACCTCTACACAACACCATGACACACGCACCATAGCATGTGCACTCCTTCATTCAAATAGACAAATAATAATAATAAATTGTTTGAAATATTTGTTATTTTTATTTTATGTGTGTTGCCTACATGTATGCAAGTGTACCACGTGTGTGCAGTACTTGCAGAGGCAAGAAGAGGGCATCAGATCCTCTGGAACTGGAGTTACATGTGGTTGTTAACTGACATGTGGGTGATAGGGACTAAACCTGGGCCCTCTGCAAAAAAACAGTTCACATTCTTAACTACTGAGCCATCTCTCCATCTCCCAAAATAATTTTTTTTATTTTATTGAATTTTTGAGATTTTTCATACAATATAATTTGATTGTATTAAATCTCCTCTTCCAATTGCACGTCCCTTTATTGCCCCACCTGCCCAATTTAATGTATGTCATATTCATATATATGATAAGGCTTATTAGAGTCTAATTTGTGTCTCCAAATGTCCTTCAGTGTGGGTCCATTCACTGGAGCCTGGTTAACCTACCAAGAGAGTCTCATGCTTGAAAGAGACTGTCTCTGCCCCTCCCAGCAGCCATCTGTTGTAAAAATTTCCTTAGGTGGGGTTGGAGCTTCTTACCCACTTCCTCATGTCTATGCTGGGATTTTGTCTGGCTTGAGCTTAGGTGGAACTTGTGCATGCTCTCATCATTTCTCTGAGTTCATATGAGTAACTGACCAGCTGCCTGGCAAACTCTGTTTCCTTGTGGTCATCCACCACCTTTGGCTCTTGCAATCTTTCCAGCCCCTCTTGCCTAATGATCCCTTAGCCTTTGGAGACAGAAGTTTAATATAAATGTCCTATTCAGGGATGGGCACTCTGCAGCCTCTTGTTCTCTTCACATTGGCCAGTTGTGACTTTCTTAATTTTTTAATTGATTTATTTTGCTTTTTAAACTATTTTATTTTTTATTTTATGTTTATGAGTGCACTGCCTGCGTGCATGTAAGTGCACCTGTGTCATGCAATGCCCACAGAGGTCAAAAAAGGGCATCAGATCCCCTGGAACTGAAGTTACAGATGGTTGTTAGCTGCCCTGTGGGTGCTGGGAACTGAACCTGGGTCCCCTGCAAGAGCAGACAGTGCTCTTAACAATCAATCCATCTCTCCAACCCCTTGATTGATTTATTTTTATTTTATATGTAAGAGTGTTTTGCCTGCATGTATGTAAATGTACCCTGTGTGCCATATTTGCAGAGGCTAGAAGAAGGCATCTGATCTCCCAGACCTGCAGTTACAGATGGTCGTTAGCCATTATGGGTGGTGCTGGGAATCAAGCCCAGGTCTGGAAAAGCAGCCACTACTCTTAACTGCTGAGCCATCTTTCCAGTCCTCCTTAAATAATTTCTTTTAAAGAAAGCAAAACTAAAATAAGGCATTTTGTTACTATTTTCCAAGGACTTATGCATACAGTGTTTTTGTTTCCTCCTTACAATACTCCTATAAGACTTTCAAGATGAGAATAATTTTCCCAGTCTTAAAGATTAAAAAAGACCCTGATAGCCCAACCTAAGTGGTATAGCTTGTGAGTTGAGGACATGGGAAACAAACACAGATCTAACTCTAAGATCTGGAATCTGAAACTGTCTCTGATGTAAGAGAAGGCTTGGAGAAAAAGCAAAGGCAACCTAAATGGAAATCCAATGATGAACTACCAATGTTGCAACATCTCTTCAATGTTGTCATTCAGGAGAATTTCTGTGCACAAGACTAATTATGAGTTCCCCATTGTAGTATCCATTCTTGGGTATCACCTAGTCCTAGTCTTAACCCAGTTTTCTGTCTCCCAAATGAAATTCACCTATTTGTGTCTCATTTTTCTACAGTTTATTAAATGCTCACTGAACTCACCTATTAAATTAATTTGAGGTAGGTAATTAAATGTTGGTTAATGGTTCAATGTACAAATCATCCCAGGCTTTGACAGAAGTTTCTAATGAATTAACTCGAGGAAACTGCATATGGCAAGGATTGCAAGTAATGAGCCAGACCAATGAAGTAAACAGCACTAAGTAAATCAACTTCTCAGGTAACAAATTTGTGCTACCTAAATGACCATCTAAATTGCCTAATTTAGGGTTGCTGGATGAAATTTAGGTATCCAATAGCATTTTATTTTCAGAAGACAGAAAGTCTTCTAGTATGAGTACAACCTAAATGTAAGGGTCATACTTACACTAAAAATGTTACTTGAGGTTTAAATTGAATTCATTCAGCTTTGTCTTTTTGTTTACTGAATCTGACAATCAAAACTTAATTCTAATACCTAAAGGGAATCACCATCCAAAAGTGCCTGTTCAGCATCTGCTTGCTTGTGACACTTGTTTATGATTGATTCCAAAGGACAGTGCTGAAGGAGTGAGGATTGTGATGGAGGAAGGGAGAATGAAGATATTAGGAGAGAGAAAAGGTGGACCTAGTCACCTCTATATGGAAAAAAGTAATGTCATGAAGCCATTTTAGACAATAGAACATGCCTTATCTGCCTCTATCATCACCACCCCCAAGTTGATACGCTGTTCACCTCTATCTTTTAGTACTCTTTGGTAAATGCTAAAGGAATACATACTGGCAAAGCCAGGCTCTGTATTCTTCAGGGATGCCTGGAGATCTGGGCCTCAAAAGGCATATCATAAGCAAACAGCAAGGCATGCTGGAGGGTATGTCCAGGGTGCTACAGAGACAGCAAATGTAATTACACACCAGGCACAGACCCCAAAAGTGACAGTGGGAAGAGTTCCATGATCAAAAAAAAAAATTAAAGAAGTCAACTGGAGAATGTGTACAATTCTAATTAATAATTTACACAACTCAGAATTTAAAATGCTGCCAGTCTTAGGCAACACGGTGAATTGACTCTATGAAGCCAAGTTGGGCCCAAACGAGGGGATGGTTCTAGACTAATCAGGCCAGGCCAATGGCTAAGGCACCTACTAAGACACTGAAATTAAGAAAATGATCAAATTAGAACAGAACGGTAGGCTGACTCATATGCAAGAAAATTATAGAGGCTAAGGAGTGGAAACTCCTGAAACGAAGCCCTTGAATCGTAATCATAATGGTGATGATAATGACAAAAATAGCAGCCTTCACTGAGAACTTGTTATATGCTAGGCACTTCCCTCTCTACATGAATTGACTCAGTCCTGACAACAACCCTACAAAGCTTGTCACATCCACATTTTAAGAGGCACAGAGAGATTGCATAACTTGCCCAAATTTATGTAATTATTGAATGATGAATCAGAAAGATCAAATCTAGGCAGTCAGTTGCCAAAGCCCACATGTTTAACTACAAGGCTCTATGGCTGTTCTAATCTGGTCTTTTCTTTGTTTGCTTGCTTGCTTACTTGTTTTTCTAGACAAGGTCTTGCTATACTGGCCCAGAACTAGCTATGTAGACCAGGTTGGCCTTGAATTCATGGCAATTCTACTGACTCTGTCCCCCAGGCACTAGGATGCAACCTGTCCTTGAAGAGACATTTGTAAAGATAGAACAAAGTTACAGAACTTTCCCAACACCTTTTCCTAGGTCTTACTAGCCCAATGGACACCCATTTTTCAGACAGGCAAAAGGGCTAAGGGTACCTCACGGGCTTAAAACAGAATGAGCCCTAAGGACTTTCTCAGCCTCACCGTGCTCTAAATGAACTAACCCGCACTGGGCTCTTGGCAGTATGCCAAAATGAAGAATCTAGGGTGTGACTTTGGTCCTTCTAGAGCAAACTAGCGATCTGATATGTATCTCTGTTAGTTCCTTGAAAGTTGTGATGGATCCTAATGATTCATTTGAGTCTGCTGACATCTTAGTTTATACTTCTGAGACTGCTCTTAAATAACACCCCACATGTCTGTGATGCCTTCCTCAATTTCCCAGGTAAAACCTTTTGTTCCTTTTGGCCTCTCAACTGTGCCTTTCCATCACTCTGTCCACAGTATATGTTTCTCCCACAACATCATAAGGACTTTGAGGCTGAAGTTATTTTATTCATATTTATATCTGGCATATACGTCCCCAAGATGCACACAGATTTTTATCAAACGAATGAATCTAGGCTAACCTGTCATTGTACATATAAGAAGACAAAGGCCCAAAGTAGAAAATCATTTACCTAAGGTCCCACAACAGCCTAAGAGCTGTCTCCTCATTCCCAATCTAGTGCTCCATCCACTATCCAAGGATAGATTTCTCGAAATTTTAAATGGATTTTGTTTCATTCCTCCACATTGTTTTTTTATAACACATGCTTTTACCAGCAGAACCTGCTGATTCAGTTCTTTCAAGGTTCATTTGGAAAACAGTCACTCTGATTCCTTTCCCTACAATGTACTCCCCTACCTTGAGATCACATTTTCAATCTTCTCCACAAATTCTCAGCTATAGATGATGATTTTGAGAATACTACATTTTTGAATTGGCAGACACAGCTGGGTCCTGGGTCCCCAGACAGATAAGAAACTTGGAACCCCTATTCCATCCCTACCCCCTCACTAGTGTCTCTGATGTGTGCCAAGCACTGGCCTAAAACAATGTATCAGTTTGTATCTCATTCTGACAACAACCCTATGGTCCAGGCAGTGTTTTGGGCCTATTTTGCAGGTGAAGATCCTGAGTTTCAGAGAATCCAAGTGATGCTCCTAAGGTTGCACAGCTAGTAAGTGACACAACTGGAATTTAAACTTGGGCATTTTAGCCTCAGTATTCGTGTTCCTAGTGGTCACTTGGTCCGGTTTGCAACAACTAACACACTGGTACTGCCAAACTACTTTCCCCAAACAATGCTAACATTTTGTCCTTCCCTACTGCCCCCAAACATGCATTCTCTGATACAGTAATTACTAGATACATGTGACTATTTAAATATAACTCAAAATTAAGTTTAATCAAATGAAATTTAAATTGCAGTTCCTTAGTCTCACTAGGGACATTATAAGTACTCAGAAGTCATATGGAGATAGTGGCTACAAAATTCGACATCACCATGTAAGAGAGGTGGCTGAGCAGTTAAGCGTATTTGTTGTTCCTGCAGAGGACTAGAGTTTGATTCCCAGCACCCACAGCTCTCAAGCACCTCTAACTCTCTTCTGGTCTCCATGGGCACCTGAACTCATGTACACATACCTACACACACTTACACATAAATATAAATTCAAGAAAATAAAAATAAATCTTTTTAAAAATTGGACAACCCAAGTGCAAACCATAGGTATTATTGTAGAAAATTCTATGGGGCAATACTACTCTAGAGACTGATGTTTTAATGCCTCTTCCTAGTATATGAAGTGTTTCAGGATGTGGTTCCTATCAACTTTTCCCAACAAAGACAGAAAAATGAAGGTGGAAGAAGGTACAGAAGTTTGAGAATGGCCCCTGCTATGCTACAGCAAACAACTGAGGCCATGTCCCACTGAATGCAATGCATTGCCTCCCTGAAATAGAGCCAGTACATGTTGAGACTGGACTCAAACTTGACACTGTCAGGGAGCCTGAGGTCTGAAGATCATAGAACTCTGTTGAGTGGATGCTCCCCACATTGACAAGAAGGATTCCAATACATACAGAAAAGATCTGACCTTTGAGATGGAGTCAAAGGACTGTATGCCAATCACAGCTCTGCTAATTATTGGATATGTAATGTCCACACTCCTGCTTAGCATCACTGAGCTTGTTTGCCTGCCTGTAAAGTAACATCACTCTTCAGAGTTTTGTGACAAGTATGATAATGGGGAAAGTGAGATAATGTTCTGAGCTTAAACTTCAACACACATACCCCAAAATGATTGTGTGGCGCAGACACAGTTGAAATTCATTGAACCAGACAATCTCCAAAGTCCCTTCCAGCTTTGAAATTCAAACTCTGATCCACAATAAGAAAGGTCAGCAGTCAGTTTCGACAAAACACTTACTCAGATCCTTACAGCACACTGCAGGTCTCACAAGCAGGCAATGTTTCAGTCATCATGAATAGCCCTATTTCCCGGTAAAGCTACCTTTGGGAAACCGTAGGGTCCCTCTCCATCAAGTGATGAATGCACCCAAAATCCCTAGTCCAGGACTATACTAACATGGATTTTCATTAGCCTCAAAATAAGCCATTTAAAAGAACCAATGGATTTAGGATTTGGATATTGGCTCAAAGGTTTTTCCTATCACATGTAATTGCTTTACTTCAAGGAAATAGGAAATTCAAAACAGCAGGCAGATGGAAGTACAGAGATATGCAAGATGAAGAGGGCTCAGAGGAGCTGGCAGAGGGAACAACAAATGGGAGGAGACTATTCTAATTAATTCAGATAGCATCCTGTCAAGTCCCAGTAGACTAGCACAGCAAACTCTGACTTCCCAGCACTTTAATCCTCCACAGACTTCACTACTACCCAGACTTTCTTGCCTATCAACAACACATGGAAACCTGGTATCCCACCTTATAACTCAGGGAATCTTTCAAGGTCCTGAAGTACCTCCTTAAATTACCAAAGGAAGATACGATTTTGTTCAATCTGATGCAATATTGCTACTTATATTTTGTTTTATGTGTTTTCTCAATGAAAATCACAAATTCCTGACAGGTGAATATAGAAACACGGGATTACACTATTTGATGAATCAAGGCACTCTATTCCTACTGTGCTTAGAACTGAAAGTGTGCAAGATCGCAGGTGACAATAACTCTATCTTGCAACTGAAGAAAAAAATCAAACAGGAGTTCAGGAGCTTTCATTTCACAAATGGGTGGCATAACTCTAAAAGTGGCTCCCAGGATAAAGCAATCATCCCTGTCTTGATTCCCAATCACATTGCACTCCTGAGTTCATCTTGAAAAGACAGACCAAGGTTTTAGATGCCAAAACCAAACTAGATCCTATACAGACATTTCTTGCTCAACTGTTGGCACTGGACTGTATAGAAAACATTTTATCTTTTTGTGCTTTTTAGTTCAGCTTTTGAACCAATTTCATGGCAAAAGGCCAAATTAAATAGTTCGCTTTTGTATTAAGAAGGCAGCTGAGGATTTGTCTATCAAAGTTCTTATGAAATGAACTGTTCTAACTAAGAGTCTTCTAATAAATCCTTGAGCATTTGAACTACTTTTCACAAATTTCATGAAATACCTGGTACTATGCTCTGATTGTATAATATCAGTGAATAAGTGTTTTTTTTTTTAATTTGAGACCCTTGCAGTGTCTTTGAGTTACCATTTGGAATATATATGTTCAATGTCCGGGATTAAACATGAAGATAAGACATGGCTAAAACTTGAACTAAACTCAGAACAGCATTGGTGTCCTGAGACACCAATTTCAGAGATTTATAGCTTGTTGCACCTTTTAAGTCAATGGCATGAAAAGGGGACTTATTGTTAATTAAAGGTGATGATGATTATGCAAAATTTAAGATTTTTAACCTTTCCCTACATGTTCATGCTGAAATTCACTGGGCATTCATTTTAGTCTTGGGAAATAAATTTCTCATTTTATAAACTGAGGCAGAGAGATAGATGCAAATTATCTGGCCAAAGGCTGATATTAATCAAGCTTCTGAAACTTCCTTTTGGTATACCGTACTGTGATATTCATGATGATTCGGCTTTGACTATATTTATATTGACTTCCTCTTCAGCAGACCACACTGGGCTCAACTAATCTCACCACAGTGGGAGTAATATCTGAATGTGTACTCAGCTTTAGTAGCACTGAGAATAGCTTAGGTGAAAGTCATGGCTAAGATAATAACAGTTGCCATAATAATGTCCTTAAGCACCCCAGTTGAGAGCCATTTATTTTGCATAATATGATCTTGGCATACTAAATGCTCATTTGCATCCTTCTGTTGAGGACACTTGTCTGTGGTATCATTGTCTGTGGGATAAATATTTCTTCAGAAAGGTTTTAGTGTCTCCCAACCATACACTGCTGGACTTCTGAGTGGCTTAAGAACACTAATATTTGAAAAGGGGGTAGATGTGTATTTTGAGATTGTGCGTGTAGCATTTAGGCAATTAAAAAGTAATCATCTCCACTGATTTTTTAATTAATCTTATCAAGTTGATAAAGTCAGAACCCACTTTAAAAAGGGTGTCCTGAAATTCAGCTAGGTCATCAGGGTACCTTCAAATGGCCAGTACATCCCTTACCCCTGTGGTGCTTAACAAAGTTCACTTATCATCAAAGAGCCTGGAAGCCTTTTACAAATCTGCTTTCCCAGCTTTATCTCTGACACATTGAAAATTGTCCACCCTGCCAAGTTTACATGGCTATTGTCAAGATCAACTGGTATAAGTTTATTACTGGAAATGAGGGCATTGATATACTAGAGAATGGCAGTTGTTTCCATCAACAATTTCATAATCACCTACTCTCTAGGGAGCACTATATCTTAGGTTGGAGGTCAAGTGGGGATAGAGACACACAAGATGCTGAGGACTCAGGCTTAGATGTTGGCAAGTTTAAAAGGTAGTCAGTTGTATAAGTCAGTGCTTTGCAAATGGCTAACATATATTAGAAACTTCTGGAGTACTTGTTTAAAATCAGACTCTGCTTCAATATACCTAGAGGAGGGGGTCCCAAGAATCTGAATTTTCACAAATTCCAGGTAATGCAAATGCTATTAGTTCAAGGAACATACTTTGAAGACTATTAGCTTAGATAGTATTTAGAGTCGTATAGCTGTCCTAAGTTCTAAAAAAGACATTTAAGGATATATATGAATGAAAATCAAACAAAAGGAGACAGGATGAGCTGTGATGCACTCTTGCCTCTCTGTGTTCCCTTCCTCTTTCCCTTCACTTCCCACACAGGATCATGTGGCCATGTATCTCAGTCGCAGAAATCTTGCTGGTATCTGAGAAACAATCACATTTTCTTACCACAAATGCACTGGCTGGCACCATTTCAAATGGAAACACTCGCTTCCTTCTCTGCATGGTTTCCACAGAACAAGGAAAGCCCTCCCCTTTAGAGTTTGCAAGGAGGCATCAAAAGGGACACCACTTCTGTCACTGCATAAGGTAGTGCCTCTCAGGGTCAGATCCCCAAATGAACAGTGGCAGAATCACATGGTATATTATGAGGCATAAACTTGAGGAGGACCCACTGTAGACCAGATAAGCCCTGACTAAGATTTGGGCTTGTTGCCCATTTCCAGAGTTCTGTGGTGGAGTACAGTCTGCTTGAGTTTGCATAGGTCATGTAGATGCTAAGAATTTCCTGAAGTGAGTCCTAAGAGTCTGAAGTCTTAAATGCCTCAGGTTATTGGATATTCCTGAAGCATACCAACATTAGAGAAGTCTTCATTTGTATGACTTATGTAGTAATAAATATGGACAAGAACTCTAAAGATGGTCTCACTTCTCCTAACCAATAATCCCCCTTTGCTGGATCTGCAGAAATCATTAAATCCTTGTGAAACTAGGATAGAGAAACAAGTCCTTCCCTCCTTTAGTTTCCTACACGATGCCTCAAGTCAACCCCAGCCCATATGAATCCATTTCCTGGGGTATTTCTCAGGTCTTTACAGTGTATGAATCTAAGTCCCTGACAAATTTCACTCAGTACGGAAAAGATTCTTTTGTGTTGTTTTTAAAGGATGTTTTTACCTTATGTTCTGTGTTTTAAATATTTTATTTCTGATATTTCTTTATGACATACTAAAGATATTTCAAAGTCATTTATACTCAATATTTACTTCAGTCTTTTCAATATTCTGAGAAATACCATGGGGTGTGTGTGTGTGTGTGTGTGTGTGTGTGTGTGTGTGTTGAGACAGGGTATCACTTTGTAGCCTAGGCTGGTCTGGAACTCACTATGTAGTCCAAATTGTCTAAAAAATAAACTCCATGGCAATCCTTCTACCTCAGGCTCCTGACTTTTGGGATGTCTCATATGATAATGAAGTTATGCAGAGAGAGGAGATGGGAAGAGAGAGAAAATCCTGAGGAAAATAACTGAAAGCAACATTGATTAGAAAGATGGTCATAAATATGCATAGAGTAAGAGGCTGAAGAGTCCTAATCCCTGAATAGGACACTTATATCAAACTTCTTCCTCCAAAGGCTCGGGAATCATTGCAGAAGAGAGGTGGAAAGATTGTAAGACCCAGAGGAGGTGGATGATCCCGGGGAAACACAGTTTTCCAGTTAATTGGTCAGTTACTCACATGAACTCAAACACTGGTGATAGCATGCACAAGTCTCATGTAAGATCAAACCAGACAAATTCCCAGCATAGACATGGGGAAGTGGGTAAGAAAAATCCTATCTGACGGAGTACTGGCAACTGATGGCCGCTGGGAGGGAGAGAGTCAGTCTCATTTAAGGGTGAGATTACTGGTAGGTTGACCAGGCTCCAGTGGATGATCCCATACCAAAGGGCATTTGGGGACACAAACCTGATTCTTATAGGTCTTTGTGCATATGTGTATGTATTACTGTACATATATATGCATATTACTCTAATATATATTACTCTAATATATTACTATTATATATACTAGAGTGGGATGGTAAAAGGGGAGTTGCAGATACACCAGGGATCAAATATGATCAAAATTTATTATATGAAATTCACAAAAAATAAAGTTTTAAAGAAAAAAAAAGATGGCTAGACTCAAATGTTGGAACTCTCCTTCCATAGCACTCAAAATTGCCTGTTCATTCCTTGGCATGTACCTCTTTCTATATGTCTAGTGTGGGAGAGACTTTGCAAGTTTGGGGATGAAATGCAGGTCTTTTCACTTGGGTTGACAAGTCTGAGTCTGCCTGTATATTCACTCTTTGCTTTGTTGTCAAGTTATAGCAAATATACATATTGTGTCTCGTGGGATAGTCACTGTATATCATGCATTTTCTCATTATGGGCTTCTTGATATAATTCCACATGAAGTAGATTTACTTATGAAGCTCAGAAAATACTATGGGGCATAGGTTGCTAGGACACAGAACAAAACAAGTGAGTTCTCTATATGGGAGGGGGATCTACCACATGCAATGCCTCAATGATTAGCTTTGTCTTCTAAATTCTGTATGTCTTGCTCCTGTTTCTCGAATAGAGTGAATGTATACACATGTATATGTAAAAATATGTGTACAAAAATGTGTTTGCGTTAGCTATAATATAATCATGCTCTCAGTCTATACAGCACAACTTTTTTCTAAACGTTTTGTAAATTTTTATTGAATTTTTATGTATTTCATGCAGAACATCTTAATCAATCTTATCTTTATACCCCCTTCTCCATTGCCACCCTCCCATAGCCCCATACCCCACTGGAATTCATGCATTCTGTCATTTGTGTTAAGGCCTATTGAGTCGAGTTAATGTCCCCAGACGCCCCTCTGTGCAAGTTCATCCACTGGGGTCTAGGCAGCCTATCAAGAGTCCCTCCCCTTAAGAAGCTCAGCTCGTCCTCATCCAGCACTAACCAGCTGCCAATAATTCTTCTACTAAGATTTGGGCTTCTTGCCCATTTCCACAGTTCTGTGGTGGAGTACAGTCTGCTTGAGTTTGCATAGGTCATGTGGATGCTAACACCATATGAGCAAGGTTCCAGGAGCTTATAGGACTCTATTTTTATATGGTCGTGCATCTCCTCCCTGGCTCTTACAATCTTTCTGCACCCTCTTCTTCAATGGTCCCTGAGCTCTAGGTGGATGGAGTTTAATATAAGAGTTCTGTCCAAGGACCCATACTCTGCAGACTCTTACTCTCCACACTTTGGTCATTCATGACCTTTTGTGTTCCTGACCCTCTGTTGCACAAGGGAGTTTCATTGATGAGAACTGAGAGATGCATTAGTGTCCTCCTTACCCCTTGTTCTACGTTCCGTGAGTGTTAGGTATAAAGGTTGCATTGTAGATGTGCCATGTAGGCTTGGGTAATTCATAGACAATGTCTGTGTATGACCAGTTGTGGAAATCTGTAATAGTCTCAGTCTATTATTAGACCTGTAGGGAGGAGGGGTGTTGGCAGGGGAGGGTGGGAGATAAGAGTGAAAGTAATCAGCATTCCATACGTTATGAAACTGTCAAAGAACAACCTAAATTATGAAAATTTGTTAGTGGGGAGTAGAAAGATGTCTGCACTTGCAGAGGACCCAAGTTTGATTCCCAGCACCCACATGGTAGATAACACTCCTTAGTAACTCCAGTTCCAGGGCATCTGTCGCCCTCTTCTGGCCTCTATATGCATTGTACATGTGTGTGTACATGTAAGTGACCTTACATGCTGGAAAAACACTCATACACATAAAATAGAAATAAATAAGTCAAAATAATTTGTAGTAGTTCTCAGGCAACCAGTGACTGCTGGGAAGGGGTGATTCAGTATTTTTTTAAGAGTGAGACTCTTAGTAGGTTGCCCAGATTCCAGTGGATGAACCCACACCAAAGGGTATTTGGAGACACAAATCTGACTCTATAGGCCTTAATACACACACACACACACACACACACACACACACACACACACACACACACACACACACACATACACATATATTTAAGAGTATAGAAATTTTGTGGTGATTACAAAGGAATTGTAGAATCAGGTAGGAACTAAAAGCAACCCAAATATATTGTATGAAATTCACAAAAATTCAATTAAAAATAATAAAATTTTAATT
>NW_008339433.1:5954218-5966747 GCF_000622305.1 Nannospalax galili | reverse complement strand
AATTTTAATTTATTAAAATTAATATTTTGAAATTGTATTACCATATATTACTTGTGAAAAGAAACAGATTTCATCAGGACCTTTCTATACATGTGTATAACATACTCTGATTATATTCACCCTCTGTGTTACACTCTCTTATCTCCCTTCTCACATCTCCTTTTCCCCTTCCACATCTGCAAAAATCCCCTTTTAACTTTCAAGTTCTATTTTCCGAAATTCCACACAAGGCGAAAACATTAGATACTTGCCTTTGTGCATCTGGCTTATTTCACTTAGCATGATGATCTCCAGTTCCATCAATATCTTCTATAATTCTGTATAAGATCCTGTTTTTGCTCTTTTGTGCATTCCTTTTCAGATCATGAAACTATTACTGACAATTTAAAATAAAATATGTGAAGATAATAAAAGTCATTCCAGAACAGTTAGAAGCAGAGCCACAGATTTTGAAGAAGGCCAAGTCCAGGATGGGGTTAATGGACACCTAAAATCTTTTTTGAGCAAACTATGTCCTTTGATCTGCCTATCACAGCTATCAAAAACAACTGTCATTATCTCAGAGGTTACCTTTTGTGGGTAACATACTAGAAACACTGCAGTAAGCTAAGACTTTAACACATAGACATTGATTTGATCAGTTTCTATCAGTTTGAAAAGCCCTGAGGAAACAGGACATAGGATAGGTTAAGCTTAGGTTTGAATGGTAGTGGATGGAGTTCAGGAGAAAGGTTAGCTGTGCATAGTAGCATAGAAGGCCAACTTGGACAAAGTACCTTAGTAATCAAGAGATAACCTTAAGGCCTAGGAAGCCAGGTAGTAGGGAGATAGGTGTGTCGTAAGATCTCATTATGCTATAGGTAACAAAACCCTATCGATGGTTTAAATAAATAGGGATTTTTTTACACAAGCAAGTCTCCACCTAGGCAGTTGTAGGCATTGGTTTTGCCACTTATGAATGTTATCAAAGATTCAAGTGCTTCCTTTCCTCTGACTTTTACTTGAAAGCTTGTTACCTCATGCTCAAAAGGTGACCCTGGCATCAATATTCCTAAGAGACGGGAAAATGGAGTGAGGAAAGAATAATAATCATATCGGCTTGCTTTTATTCAGAAAACAGTAGCCCAGAAACTCACAATACACTTCCATTTACATGTTTTTGGCCAAAGCTGTATTGTATGCCTCATCTACTCAAAACTTTTGCACAGGAGATTACTTGGAAAGGGGTTATTTAACTGTTGACATTGCCACCAGGATTGTGTGAGCAGACAAAGAAACTGGTATTGGGTAGGAAATAAACAATACCTGTCAAAGACCAAAAGATGACCTTGGCAGTGCCACAAATATTCACTGGACACCTACTAGATGCAAAACACTGCCATGGGCTTGGAGGTCTGGCTTTTGCCTCAAGCTAACCAGAATTCAAAGAATGAAGCATTTCCACAGGGGTAAATTTCCTGAGTAAAGGTCCAACTATGTGTCCACTTTTTATTTTGTTTCTACAAAATAAATCCACACTGCATTTTAAAAGTGTAATTTTTTTCTTCAGATACTTTAGTAAAGATGTACACAGGAGCTAAGCCATTCTGTAAATGGAGTTTCACAAAGAAAGGCCTTTGAATTTTATTAATCAGGGTCATTTTTTAAAACTATGCATCAGAGTTATTTTATGCATGCAGATCCTTTTCTGCTTCTTAATTGGATTTGGGCCTGGATGTACCGCAAATTGCTTTTGAAGATGGACTGCAGAAGAGATTTCAGCTATGGACAGCAGTACAATGGCACAAGTGCTTCAGGTGGCAGCTCAGCTCCACACCTTTATTTCCACACAGCTTCCAAGCTCATCCTAGCTGCTGAATGGTCAATACAAAAGAATTCTTATAGTCTGAAAAATGAGCTATGAAGACCTTTGCTCTTGCCTCACTATCTCCAATTTAAAAAAAAAAAAAAAGACCAAGGGAAAAAAGATTAACAGTTCTGAAATTTCCATTAATAGTTTGCTCCTGGGGAGTCTTTCTCTCCAAGGAAAGATGCATAAATGACTCTCAAGAAAGAAAGAGTCTTTATTGCTTTGACGTTGTTAGGAATAACCAGGAATGCCCTGCAGTGTATAAATCAAAGCTCGTTAGCCATTTGCTTTTAGAAAGAATAGGAAAAAAAATTAGGAAGGCCAGGGAGTTGCCAAAAGGATCACATTACATAAATCCTTCAAAATCAGACTTTTGAAAGTCTGGTCCAATGACCTGTAGATTGTGATTCAAGAGAGAATTTCAAGGAATCCAAGGAAGCCCAAGGATTTCTTTTTCCTTGACCTATCACGATGAAAGTCACATTGTTTTATAGGGCCTTCTGATAATAGGTTAGTCCACTCCCACAGAAGGACAATGGTCAATCTGGTGTTAGTGTATGTGTTTGATGTGTTGTCATCCAGAAAAGAGCAGAATCCAAAGGCTATAGTAGTCTTTATTCTTTTGTTTTGAGGGGCAGGAAAGAGATGAGTTGTAATTTGGGAACCAGGCAAAACTCCTTGGTGTGTCTTACTTAGCAGGAAGTCCTATCTAATAAAAAAAGAGAAGGCATTGAGAGAAGAGAAAAGCCTAGAAAGATGGCTCAGTCAGTAAAGTGTTTGTTGTGCAAGCACGAAGATCTGCAGTCAGGTCCTCAGAATCTTCCTAAAAACCTAAATACAGCAAGCAGCACATCCCTGTAATCCTATCACAGGGGGTCAGGTCAGAGGGGTGAGACAGGAGGATCCCTGTCGCTTGCTGGTCAGCCAGTCTATCTGAATTGGTGATCTCTAATTCAGTGAGAGACCCTGCCTCAAAAAGAAATATGAAGAGTGACTGAAGAAGTCACCTAATATCAACCTCTGGGCTGTACACACAGGTTTACTCCCACAGAAACATGAGGTCGGGAGGGAGAGAAAGAAAAAGAAGAGCAAGAGAATGGAAAGCCTATGGAATAAGTCACACAACCATGACCTCTGTCTTTGACCATCTCTTGTTTTAATCAAAGGCATATGTTCAGAGAGGTGTATTTAACCCATAAATGAAGCACAGGGTCACAAAGCACCTAGGACAAGGTCTTACAGACACTTATGGTAGGTATGTACTAAATCTGAAACATGAGAGGTTTCATAAGGAAATTTGAGAGGGAGGGAGAGGTTGATTAAGAAGCAGAACATCATGGAATAAATGAAGACGTTCATTTATACCCTGTGTCATTTAGCACGCATCTTCTGTACTTTTGTTTGTTCCCACCTCTTATGAAATCTCACCCAAATGAACATCTCTGTGGACAAGAGTCATTGACGTTCATTGCTGAGAAGAGTGATAATAAATTGTGATGTAGGAGAAAAAGAACAGGTAAAGGAGGGACAATGGAAAGAGGAATAAAATTCATTGAGAGCAGAATTAAAAGGGAGAGGGACATGAAGAAGTAAAAGGAAAACAGAAAAAAAGACATTGGATATAAAAGCAATTAACAATAACAATAACAGTAGCTAACATGGTATGCCTTGTTCATTTGATGTTTGCTGTAAACATATGAGGTGCATTTATTATTACACTTTTTCTACACTTAAGACAATGAAGGATATAGATTTTTAGTTTTTTAAATAGCATACAAGCAATGGATTTCGTGGTGGCCTGTATGATATACTTCATTCTTAATGATCTTCCTCCCCCAATTCCTCTCTTCCAACCCTTTGTTCCTTCCCATTAGTCCTCATTGAGGCACAAAGATTGAAGTCATAATTTTACATTTGTAAAGCAGAGACAGGAAGAAGAAAGTGATTGATCTTTAGACTTCTCAGTTACATAAGCCAATAATCCTTTTTAGTCAGTTTAAGTCAGGTTCTGTCCCTTGTTACCAAAGGAGTTCCCAGTTAACTACAATATATGCGTTTGCTTAATCCTGACAACTCAGTGTGTTAGGTACTGTTATTATCATTCCTGCTTTGAAAATGAAGAAACTGGGGCACAGAGAGGTTAAATAACTTACCCTGAGTCATACACCTAATAGGCAGAAAAACTAAAAGGGAAACACCTGAAGTCTGACTCCATACTCTGTGTGTTTAGAGAAACTATGTTAATCTTTGGTGAAAAAGTAGAAGAGAATGCCACAAGTCAGCAGTGAATAGTGGAAGCCAAAGGCAACTTCATTTCAAATGTCCCCTGTAATGAGTAACCTGGTAAATACATCATCACCCTCTGGAATTCCAAAGAATTCAGGTGCTACATGGGTTAAACATCTGCTTGAGGATCCTTCCCTTCAGGAAACCAGTATTTCTGATGTCTACTCCAGTGAGTAGTCCCCTAGTGAAACAGTGAAACAGATTACTCCAGGATTTCCTGTGTCTCATAACACTCCCTGTCAGCTTGGGGGCCGGGCAGTAGATTCAGTGGTAGGTGGCTTGTATAGCATGTGCAAGGCCTGGGACTCCATCCTCAGCACCACAGAAAGAAAAAAAAAGTGAGATAGCTTCCAAACAGGAAAAAGAAATTATGATGAAGACATCTCTGTGGCAAGTGCTGGAAGTATTTCTTAGAACAGGAAAACAGCAGCATCATATCCTGAAAAGCACATACTAAGATTCACAAAGCCAACATCAATTGAGCAAAGCCTACTTCTGATTCTTACACACTTGCAGCCTCTCCCTACAAAAGCTGTCAGCATCTTTGGGGGCTTTCTGTCAATCCCTGTGAGCACAGCTTCTTTCACAAGTGTCCTACAGTTAACTGCTGTAGCTTCGCTGCAGAAGAATGTGAGTGTGATTTTAATGATTCTATTGTTTTATTTTAATGTGCAGAAAGCCTGTCTCTGCTAGGGATAAATGTTGGCCAAAAATTGATCATTTATCCTGTTAATTCAAATAGTTAAAGATTACAAATGGCTTTCATTGCTTTTAAAACTATTGGACAGCTTCCTTGATAATTCTCAACTGATTTATATCTCAGTCTCTATTTCTGCATAGATATCATTAAAAATGCTATGTTAAGTAATTTCATTTAAGAACAAAAGCAGGATGTAATCTTCATTTAAGAAGCAAACAATAACTTTTAATAGCCTTTGTGAATAGGCCTTGTTTCCCATGTCATTAAATGCTTGCAAGATCTTAGTGGCTGAATGATTAAAAGGATAAGAAAAATGTGGAGATTTTTTTTTTCAAATCAATCAGTGTTTGTAGCTCCATTCCAAAACATATCCTGCATGGCACAGCGTATCTTCTCCAGTAGACTAGTTAATAGCAAGCATTCTGCGTATTTTATAATTATGTGCAGTGACAGCAGAGCGTAGTTAGATGTATTGTGCACTGAAGCCCCAAGATCAAGAGTTGTGCCTCACAGAACCCTCTATAATGAATGGCATGGAGGGGTTCTTTATGCCACTGATGCTGAGTTGGATATTCAAATAACATGCCCTCGAAATGTTCTAAGTTATGATGGTACTGTGAGAGAGCACCATCTGCAGTACACTGTGATTTACGTGGCATGACCCAATGGTGGAGTTGGCAAATCACTGGGTGGGGATTAGAATCTATAAAACTAGGAACAATTAATTGTTTCAATAAAACCCCGGTTGGCAAGGAGCCCATTGAAGAGAAATATTTACTGGTTCTGATTGGGTTTTTGGCATGCTCCAATTCTTCAATGTAGGAAGCAAATCACATATACAAACATAGAATTATATTGCTATTTGTCTTCAGGAAAAGACATAATTGGCAGAATTGGGGAAAATTATCCAATCTCCTATATCTCTTTTCTGTCTCACTACTTTATAATGTTGAAGTGCATCACTAATATAGGTGATATGTGAGTAGAATAAACTGTATTCTTTTCCTGGCACAAAAGATACTCAGCAAGTGGATTATTATTGCCTGTACTCTCCCCTTGGAATGAAAAGAGAATGACCTTTGGTTTTCCATTATTCATTTAGGGAATTTAAAGAAAAAATATATAAATGTGGGTCAAATAATGGTTAATGCTAATTTTTTATATCACTTTCATTTATCAACCTACTATCCTTAAATAATGTCTTTGGATCTGAACGTTAACACTGATATTACTTTGTCATGCAATGCATAATGCGGTGACACAACTCTCCTGGGGTCCCACAACCAGATGCATGTAGAGGATAGTCTAGATGGCACGTCTTCTGACTTCTGACCAAATGTCCTCACTGCTAAAATATGCCATCTACATCCTGTACTGGGTAATTTACTTTGGGAGAAGTATAAATTTCCAGGATGTTGCTTTCTTATACTGTGTTCATTAATCAAATTTATTCTTCTTTCCAGCACCCTCCCATCTCCCACACCTAACTCCATATAACATTTGAATACCTGGGTCTCCTGCTACAATTCAAGACACTGAGACATTTAGATTATCTGAATGGGAGGAGAAAATTCATGCCATGTGCCCTTAGAAATTACTTTGACACAAACAATTACTCCAGTGATAAACAGTACAAAGCACAGTGTTAACTACAACCAGCAAATCTAAGTATCCTTAATTGTCATTACCAATTCTTGTGCACAAATAAATAATTATACTACTTTCTGTCCAAATTTCAGTTAGGACATGCAAAGTCCACTTAGTTCACTGGAGCAGAAAGTGAAAATCTTTACCAAAGTCTTATGATTGCATACCAATCCCTCATTTCCATATTATTTTTTCTCATGTGAATAAAATGCTGCATTTCACCTTATGCAGTAATATACATTCACAGTTTTATCAAATGTATTTAGTCATGCTTCTCCCAAAACATACCACTTATAAAGAAGACTCTAAAGTTCCTACAATATGGCCTTGCTATATGCAGTAGAGTCCGTAGAGTAGAAGCATCCCCATCACATGGAAGCTTATCAGAGATATAAAATGTCAGGCCTATATAATCACAGTACACATATACAAAATTCTTGTGTGGTTAGTGTGCACAGTAAAGTGCAAGAAATTCCACTGTGGGAACATCTGTTAGTCTCATCACTTTATAACAGTAGTCACACTGCAAGTTCTAGTTCCCTAGCACCTCTTAAACCCTTCTGACTCTTTAGAGATTCAAAGGAAAAGGCATAATTATCACGTAGGAAAATCTATAATCTAGTCCCAAATTGTGTGATTTCCATTGCAAAAGTGTGATCATAGGGAAGCTCAGGTGAACTGGGTTACTGATGGATGACTATTCAGAAGAGAAATCATTTATAAGCTACTATTCAGTATTTGGCAAAGTATGGAAAATTGGTGACAATAGCTAACATTTATCAAGTGCTTATTGCTTGCCAATGCCCTGGACTAGGCTTTTTCACATATGATCCAGCTCAATCTTCAAATAGGTTCAGTGAGTTAGATCTTATATGGTCACTAAGTGCACCAGCTCTAAAATCAGACAACCTGCATTTGAATCCTGTCTTTAATATTTGTAAGCTATGTGATCTTGGGCAAGATGTTTAGGTTCCTGTGCCTTAAGTTCATCATCTGTGAAACAGATGAGATGATTCTTCACAAATAGCTATGAGGTTTAAGGGGGTTAATATGTCTAAAACATGTAGGACAATGTACAACGTAGAGTAATCATCCAATAAGTGTCAGAAGTTACTCTTTTCATGTTACAAATGGAGAAATTTATGTACAACTTTTCCAAAGTCACACAGCTAATGAGTGGTAGAACCCAAACACAAACCCTTCTTTCTTCAGCACAGGACTTACACTGTTAAACCCTAACTTGCATAGCTTAAAATGTGTCTGAAGTGGTAAACAAAGAAAATAACTCTAAATCCAAATTTCCCAGACACTGAGCACAATCCTACTGTGGGTGCTGGGCTTACACAAGATTTAGAAAACTCACTAAAGGGTTTTTGTGGCTTTGTACAAACTTCCAAGTAAATTTCAGTGTTTGAAACAAAGTTCATCAAAACTTTGAATTGCTTTTTAGCAGTAGGTACACCTTTGTCTAAAAATTCACAGTCACTTTTATGTGAATGATCAGTTACTAATGACTGTCCAGAATAAGAGATCTAGATTGTGTACCCAAGGCCTACAGCAACAGTGTGTGTGTGGTCCTCATGAGCCCATTATAATAATAGGTTTTCTGGACTAGCCACACCTCTAAAAGACAGAGTGGGCATTTTCAGACTGTCTGGAATCTGATTTGACATGAGCGGTTCACTAGATTAGAGAAAATATACTTTTTTTCTAAATGCTTATTCTTATTTACATGAGATGAATTCTGTCTTAAAATGGTGGCCAAGCTCTCTTCTGTAACCTTGAGTCAATCAGTACCTTCTTTGGACCTCAGTTTCCATATCTGTAAAGTAGGGCTGCTTAGATGCTTTATCAATGAAGTCTTTAGGCACCTTTTGCCCTTAAAAAGTTTCTTCTCTCTTGTTTCTTACACAATAGAAGAGACCTTGGAACTAGACAGGTCGTTAGAGTTGTCTCCTTGCCCCCTAACACCATTCCTCTCTCTAGGCCTCAGTTTCCTCCTACAGATAATAATATTTCCTCTTTACAGTTCTCTTATGACAGACAAGTGGGAGTTATATATAGTTGAAGGCATTCAGCTTACTGATGCAGATCTCTGCTAACGTTCTGAGGACCATTACACGTCTGTTACTCTATTAGCTCTGAGTCACTCTTGTATGTCTTAAGGGATGTCAAGGTCAACATAGACCCATGCACTCTCCTAACACTGATATCTTTCCCTATAAGCTAGAAACTCCCATTGAAATACTTTAATCTCTTGATAAGGTCAGAGAAATGCTGTGAAAATAGCTATTACAAAGGTCGTAGTCTTCCCTTGGTGATTCTATCCTCTGTCTAAACCTTAAAGGACAAGTGTCCAATATTACACACTCACAATAGGATTTATTTTCTATGGTCTCAGTTCCTAGGGACTATTTCAAATCCAGGTTTGGAAACATAAATTTCTCTTGTCAGCCTTTCACCATTTTTCACCCCACAAATATATTCTATTACCTCCAAGGATTAGTGAAAATGTATATAAAAATCAAATTAATTTCAATGCATTTCAATTGGATTCTGGTATGCTCTGTGGCAATTTGAAGGAAAGGTAGGCTGTGGTATCTAGCAAGAGTATGTCTGAGTTACTGACCAGTTACATTAGAAAGAATTTTTTTAGCAGTAGGAAAGACCTAAATTTGTCTTTGACCAACCAAACGAGTTATAAAATCATTCATTTGTTTTCAAAGCAGTATTTTGGTCATAGTAAGAAAGATTTTATCTCCCTATTCAAAGACCATCCAAAGAAATAAAAGGACATATCCAGGGAATATTTGCCACCTGGGTTTGGATGACAGTATTATGTATACAGGAAAGGATACTAAGAATATATAATTCATCTACAGGATATCTACTGCTAGGAATAGTTTCTCATCCATTGACAAGAACCACTTGCTTTGACATTTAAACATTTAAGGAAATGTGTATCTGGAGAAGTGCTAGGATTTAAAAGTTTCATCCCTTTCCTTGAAGTTCCCTCTGCAATTCACTCTTCTCACTGGAGCTAATTCCAGACAGGATCACTCTGTAATAAGGCAGAATCCTTTGGCCACGCAGTCTCTACTCCAACTTCTGACTTCTATACACAGGAATATCCTGACTCACTTCAAACAATTTTCTCTGTGGGGAGGATCTCTCATCAGTCCCAAGGCCCTAGTTTCATCACCAAGGCCAAGGAGAATTCACTGAAGGCATAGCATACACCTGCCCTTATTTCAGGTTCCAAAATAACATTTGGCTTTCTTTTTATAGTTAAGTTTCAATCAAACAGAATATAATGAGTCCGAATATTCAAATGGCCAGAACATTTGTCCTGGTTTGTTATCCTCTTGTTATTTTTCTTTGTGTGTGTTTTGCTTTTTTAAGTCAGGGTCTCTCTGTAACCCCAACTGGAACTCATTATGTAGACTAGGCTAACCTTGATCTCACAGAGCTCTGCCGGCCTCTGCCTCCCAAGTTCTGGAATTAAAGGTGTGCACCACCATACCCAGCCCTGTCCTTGGTTTTTATAAAGAAATATTACAAAAAATCAGGTGGCACCAGAAATGTAGTAGAAGTAATATAGCAGATGTAATAATTTCCTTAGACTGGTCCAGGTCAGTACTCATTTGGCTGATAGCCTCCAATTCTGGCTTCTCTAGACCTGGGCAATTATCATCTATGTTAAAACTGATAATGCAGGACACTGAAAGATCCTCAAGCAACAAAAATTGTTCTGAAATATTCATTTGATTGGATTGATTATGGAAGGAAATTGGACTTATATGTTTCAGGGTCACTTAAAATAACATTTCAATAACAACAGCATCACTAGAAAAGGATTTTCTGTTTAGTGCTCAAGTACCCAGCAAATTCTCTATACTGTAAGATACTATTCTACATATCACATACCCCTCTGTCCTTTAGTGTGTGCATCCGTAAAATAAAAAGACTAGACTATATTAGAGGATATGTAAGGTCTTTATTTCTGAGGTCCATTTCAGCGTGATTTCTTGTATGACTTCTGTATTTTTGACATTATGCACAATTGTAACAGAGCCTACCTCAAAGGAAACATAGTTCCATCAGTGTCCATTTCTCATTTGCCTTTGAAGTCCCAAACACTAGGAAACAATCTCAGGACTATTAGTTCAAGACAGATATTTTAAATAAAACAGATATTTTGCTTATCCCTCCCACCTGTGGAAGGCTACGGAGTGTTGCTGATGACTATCTTCAAGAGGACTGATGAGGGCCACTACCATATAAGAACAGGCTCCATCTAACAAGCATAGGGAAGTAGTTTGAAGAATTAAAGGATAGTTTGAAAGCTGCTTACAAAAAAATACACTGGCCTGAAGCTTGTTTGAAATTAAATTTGTATTATTAATTGAACCTTAGAATATATCAGATAAAAATACAGAGTTAATTTTACTTACTGTCAGGAATACCACAGGCAATCTTGAGATTTATTAGCAGTCTTAACAAAATGCCTTCAGATTTTCTTTACCAAGTTTCAGCAAATTCAAATGTATTTCTAGACCCTTCCACCCCAAAATGGATCCCTAGCTAACTTGCCAAAATAAATCCTTGAAAGTTCTATAAATATTAAGTATTTCTGAAAATACAACTCATTCCCCAAGTAGAGGTAGCACTTGGATGTTTCCTCCCACAAAAAAGTTTCTCTAGCTGTTTGTTCGGACCACAGCTATTAAACTTAGGATTCAGGCCTCGAGGAGTCTTAGAAAAATTACTTCCAAATCAAGTTTGTAGCAGCTGACCTGGTTTTGAACCCATACCTACCCAAACACAAAATAAAATTCTGCTACCAGTTCTGACTAGTGAAAAGTGACTTACCTGTTCCACTCATAAAAGAAAGGATTGCTAAGACTTAGGGACCAGAAAACAACAGCAACCAACAAAAAGATCAATATATTAAAAAGATGATTGCATAAGTCCATAAGTCCTATATTTTCTGTGTCAGCTCTATATCTCAACATGTGAATTTTCTACACAGGTCTAAAAATTTATTTCTTGTACCAAAATGAATCCCAAAACTTTGGAAGGCATGTCTCCTGTATCATCATTATTTAATTCTAAGAAATTAGTTATCAACAGTGCCAATAGTGCTTTGAGTTGCATCATTAACATCCATTTTTCTCAATTACTTTTTCTCAGGCCCATTTCTAGTGGCCTGTTTTTATTTAAGCATAACATACAGTAAGCAGTACAAGACAAATGCACAAGTTAATGCCTTATAAAATGCCCTTCGAACCACCATCAAGGAGAAGAATATTGCTAACTACCTCAGAAGTCCTCTGTGCACTGCCAAACACCACCTGCACATTCTTGGTCTCTTTCTCTCTCTCTCTCTCTCTCTCTCTCTCTCTCTCTCTCTTTCTGTGTGTATTTGTGTGTGTGTGTTATTTATTTTTTATTTTTGGTGAAGATGTGGATAACTTGAAATCCTTTTATTTTTTCCAGTTACGTGTGTGTGTGTGTGTGTGTAAGAGGTGGGATGCATGCCATGACACACTTGTAAAGGAGATCAGAAGACAATATTAGGTGTCTGTCTTTGCTTTTCAATTGTTTGAGATGGAGTCTCTCTTGTTGACTGCACATGCCAGGCTAGCTGGACAGTGATCTTCCAGAGAATGTACAGTCTCTGACTCCCATCTCCTCATTAAAATGCTAGAACTATATATACATGTGCTACAGCATCCAGCTTTTACAAGGGTTCTGAGAATCTGAACTCAGGTCATCAGACTTGTGAGGTAAACATTCTACCCCACTGAGCCTTATCGCCAGACCTCAATTGTTTTTTATGATGCTGCAAACTTTATTTTCCATTCTTTTTCCCCCTTTCTAACATTTTGTGTTCTTCTTTTTTTTCTTTCTTTCTTTTTTTTTTTTTTTGAGACAAGGTCTCCCTGTAGCTCCAGCTGTCCTGGAACTCACTATGTAGACCAGGCTGGCCTTGAACTCACAGAGATCCACCTGCCTCTGCCTCCCAAGTGCTGGGACTACAGGCG
>NW_008339433.1:5937124-5953620 GCF_000622305.1 Nannospalax galili | reverse complement strand
TTTTTGAGACAGGGTCTTCCTGTGGCCCCAGCTGTCCTGGAACTCACTATGTAGACCAGGCTGGCCTTGAACTCACAGAGATCCACCTGCCTCTGCCTCCCAAGTGCTGGGACTACAGGCGTGCGCCACATGTTCTTCTTTTTTATTGACTGATTTGTATTTTTGATGCTAAGGGTTGGAATTGAGGGCCTTGTGCATGCTAAGCAAGCCCTCTACCACTGAGTTACATCCCAACCCTTCCAGTCATTTTGAAAACTGGCAATCATCCTCTCTGCATGGGGGATGATTATATAAGCCTTAGAAATGAAGATAGTGAATGTTGATAGTTAAAGGCAAAATATGCACAAGAGATAAGCATAAAAAACTGGAATCATTTCCCATTTCCTTTAGGACCATGCCTTTTTAATTAACATTTCCACATCATATAGATACATTCAAATACAAAATATAAAAAGATTGTAAAATTAAGTATAAATCTATTTAAATGTACGTATTATTCAGTACTGTCCACACCTTAGATTTCCTTTCCTTGTTGCAAATAATCAAGAGTAAATCTTAAAAACCAGATAGACAGAATGACTAGAGAAAGAAAGACAGGAGGAAGCAGAGTTGGGTAGTCTAAATGTCTACTGAGGCTTCTACTTTCTCTGTCATTCTGTTAGGAGTAGTTGATATTAATGTTCTTGGGCTGTTCTGTATGAATTAGGCAAACTATCATAGACTCACATATTGATCATTCAACAATCTGAGGCTTACTTTGAAAAGATGGAACTTAAATTCTTTCCTTATTCATCTCATGGGTGTGTAGCTAATTTAAAAAGCATATCTAAACATATCTGTCTGACTAATTGGCCAGTTTGATCTTTAATATTATAGAGGCACTACATTATTCATGACTTTATGCTTCCCTGTGCCATCAGACCACAAACCGAAGAGATGTCTTATATAAAACTATGTAAAAGCAGAACAAGGGATTACTGTAGCTGTGTCTTCATTGCATTCTTCCCTAGTAGGAGGGAAAGGATCAAATAAATATGAGCAATTACCAACTGTGTACCAGATACACCTTATCTAAAGCAGGGTCCATATATTCTGAGTATAGACAACTTATGGAAGAAGGGAGAGGTGTTTCATTTGAGAATAAATACAACAACAAAATATTGGTTTAGGAAATACCAGAATTCCCTGTCCAGAGGAGTTTATCTTACGAAAATATAGCATCAAGGGGCTGGAGAGATGGCTCAGCAGTTAAGAACACTGACTGTTCCTGTAGAATACCCGGGTTTGAATCCCAGCACCCACATGGCAGCTAAGAACTGTCCATAACTCCAGTTCCAGGGTATCTGACAGCCTCTTCTGACCTCTGCAGGCATTGCACGACATGGGTGCACTTACCTACATGCAGGCAAGAGACGCATACACATAAAATAAAAATAATAAATAAAATATTATATATATAGTCATCACAACTTTAGCCACCTGAAGAAAAGTATATCAAGAAACTTCAAGCATGATTATCTTTTGAAATGCTTACAACAGTAGTATTTCTCAAGATAAATTGAGCTTTCTTGGCACCAAAAACAATGTAGGGGAGTCTGTGGTTGGACCAACACACTTACACTGATCTGGCTGTGTCCTCGTATCTGCTACCTCCAGACAACTCTGTCTCTGGCCCTGGAGCACAGACTGATCATACACCATTTCCTAAAAAGAATTCGCCTCTGTCTTGCTCCAGGGACTTTGGCAGAGGATTGGAGAGGATGCTTTATGAGTCCTCTGGCACTCAAATAACTGTCTAATGCTCAAAGCTTGCAGTGAGGGGAGGTTTGTCCAAGTGCCTGACCTAAAAGGGCCATGGCTTTACTTATTTTCTAATTAGGATAATTAACTTCCCCTGCTCGTTCATTCTATTTCAATCCAAAAAGCTCAAAATAAAATAACACTGGGGACAGGCAGGCTCTAGGGACAGGAAACACTTTAGAAGTTTTTCATCTCCATGGCAGCCACCATCAAGGGAAAGCTATAGAACAAAGTTGGCACAGCAACTTCACACCTGAAACAACCCGGGGCACCTTGAAGGCCACTTTCCAAATTTCATCAATGTAAATATCCAATTAGCTATAAAATTTTGCACTGCTCCATAGCTCTTAATCACTAAATTGTAGGGTGTTGGGCAAGAAGGGTGTTTATAACAAATACCATTTCCCTTTGTATTGTCATGTGGGTTTTATACTTTGTCCAAGGAGATCAAAATGTGTACAGCTCTGAGTCAGTAGGAATTGATATGAGATTTAGAGACTACAGCCCTTCAAAATAACCATTGGAGGTCAAAATTTGTGTGGATTTCAAAAATTGGACTTCAATAGCAATGTTTCAATTAGAACAGAGAGTATGTTATGGGACTTCCTCCACAGGTAGATTTAATTGCCCATTCCCCACCCCTGAGTAGGTTTTAGGGTTTCTTAGCAGATGCCTACAAGCCATCGTGTTGCCCTTGCAGAAAGAAATGAATATAGTCCCACTAGAGTGTTCTCTACATTACAAACTCCAGTCTAAGGACTTATCTACATGTAACCTTCTTACTTGCATAGGAGGCCATTATGCTCTCTACTCTAGCTACAGACTTTTGTGAATCTCCAAAGATGATGGAAAAAAACAAGAGAATAATGGACAAAATTTGGATGCCCACTTGAAGTGCATACTGAAGAGTCTATTTCATTCTAGCAATGCTGGAATTTCCATTGATCTCCCTTGGCTGGAGATTTAGAATATCCCCAGTAGATGAAAATCCTGATGTGTTACTCCATGCAACATAAATGAGAAACATATATTTCTCAACATGTTGTTAAAAGATTTTATGTGGGCATATATTCAGCAAGTTTGTCATTCTCTAAACTACAAAACCATGCTCTGGTTTCCTACTAGCCCATTACAGTTTACTTTCCATCTATTACATCCACTGAATACCAGGCCTTCAATATTGCTGAATTCCCCATCTATGTTAACCAACCAACCTGTAGGTATTGGTAATTATACAATAGTAATTGGCCCAATTAATTCTCAAACCATGATGCGCTAATGAGTCACATGGGGAGCTATTAAAATGTACATTCTAGTTCACTAGGTGCAGGATGAGAGCAAAGAGACTACATTTCTAACAGTTTTGACGATGTCGATGTTACTGGTCCAAGAAGATACTTTGCAAAGGTACACCATTTTCATCATTTCCATAATTGAGATTGAGATTTCCATAAATAGAAAGTATATACATATATACCATTTCTGAATGAGTAAACTCAACTAGTCTGCTTAAAATAGACTGTTGAGGCTGGAGAGGTGTCTCAGCAGTTAAGAGCATTGGCTTCTCTTGCAGAGGATCTGGAATCAATTCTCAGCACGTACACGGCAGCTAACAACCATCTATAACTCCAGACCCAGATCCAAGGATTTCAAGGCCCTCTTCTGACCTCCACAGGCCTTGCATGACATGGGTGCGCTTACATACATGCAGGCAATATACTCATACGTATAACATTTAAAAATAATAATAAATCAATACTGAAAAAATAAAAAACTGTGGCACATCAACTTCTCTTCTTAGCTAACAATAGTGTCCTTTGCTATTGATGTTTGAAAAATATATTTAGTTTACAGCCAGATCTGTTCAGAGATGTGGCAAAGTAGACTTTGGCATAGACTATGCTTCTTTAGACTTGGGTTATTCGAATAAGCCTTCCTGGGCACCTGCTCTACTTCCTGAAGTCAACCATGTGTATCAGACTCATTCTGCATCGAGTCACTCCATTCATTGCATCTACATTCACAGTGGTTCTGGATGGCTACTGCTGCCCTATCACTCATGCTGTGATCTGCATCAGTGGTTAAGACAACGGAAGCAGCTACATCATCCAAGACACAATCCATTTATTTGACACTGAGGAAAACAACAATCTTCCATCAGTGAGGCCAGCTAAGCTGGAGAGTTGCCACAGTTCTAACGTTACAGGCAATATGCCTTTCACATTACCGAGTTCACCAGTGAAAAGAATATATTCTTCGATGATGGCCTCGGTGTCATTAAGCTCATAAATACTGTACTGGACAGATCAAGCCCATGTCTCCTCTGAGGTATGAGTTATAAAACCCCTGTACTTGTTAAAATGCAAATTTTCTATAGACATCAACTGCCTGGATTCTCTCCTAAAGTAATTCCTGAATCACTTTCTCATTATCATTGCTGATGATTGCATACTTCACTCAAAGTAGTGAACAAATATTAAAAGAAAAGAAAATGCTATTTGGTTTTTGTTGTTGTTATTGTGGGTTTTTTAAACACTCTGCTTTTTCAAGAATATATCATTATTAACTATAGTGACTTTGCTATATGATAGATCTCTTGAATCTCATTCCTTGTACCTAATTGTTACTGTTTGTCCTGTCACCAAACCACCCTATGACCTCTCCTCATAACCATCCTAGCACATAGGTACAACTATTCTACTCTGTACTTCCATGAGATCAACATTTTTAGATTCCATATATGAATAAGGTTGTCTTTCTCTACCTGGCTCATTTCTGTTAAGACAATGCCCTCCAGATTCATTCAAGTTGTTGCAAGTAGCAAGATGCTCCCTTACTGATATTTGCACAGTTAAACACTACATATGGGAAGGTTTCCCTAAGAAGATTCCAGAGCATTATAATTTTTAGGCTTCAATCCAAAATATAAACATGTTTTATGTCCTAAGGGAGTTGTCAAACTGTGTTTTAAAACACACTGGCAAATTTAACACAGCTTTAAAAGTAGTCCAACTGAAAGATCCAGAATGGCCCCATGCCTTCACTTCTCAGTGGCTTCATGGAAATAGGTTCTTTTTAAAAGATTTTATTTATTATTTTTATTTTATGGGTATGAGTATATTATCTCCATGTAGGTAAGTGCACTCATGTCGTGCAATGCCTGTGGAGGACAGAAGAGACTGCGGATCTCCTGGAACTGGAGTTACGGACATATGTTAGCTGCCATGTGAGTGCTGGGATTCAAACCTGGGTCTTCTGCAAGAACAACCAGTGTTCTTAACCACTGAGCCATCTCTTCAGCTCCGGAAACAAGTTCTTACCATGCTGATCATTTTCTGGCTCTGGTGTTGTCTCTGAGCTAAAGAAACAAATATTCATCATTAACTGCTTCCGTCGTGTTCATTATTCCTGCCCTCCCAAGCTAATCACTTAACTCTTGGACAGCTTAACACTTTCATCAACAAATGACACTACAACTTCATCCCTCCCTCAAACTAATATATACGAGCTTGAATAGTGTCTAGTAAGATCAAACTTCTACCAAAAGGAATTTAGTCATTGTGTTCTCTTACTGAGTACGTTGTCTGAGTGTGCACAAATGCTTTCGAGGCATGGCTGACTAGATTCTCTACTAACCCTACCATTGTGATGATTAGCTCTGTGGTTCCTCATTACCCTTTTCTTCAAATAAATTCCTAGCCAGAGTATTTTCCCAGAAATCCAACATCAGTGTTGGCATTTTGGTTATCATTGGCTCCAGACCTGCTCTGTGTAAACCCCCAGATTCTAGTTTGCTCAAACACTACTAAATCCAATCACAGCAGTGTGGTTGTTTATCTTTTGCAAATAGTTAGCCCAGCTGGATACATCTTCTAACTAAATGAAGTCAAAGTCAGAACTGGAAGCATCAGTTAGCTTCCTTCCAATCAATGAGTCTAGATTTTTTTTTCCTACAAATTGGCAGGCCAAATAGTGTGCTGGCTTTGTTTAATTTTCATTGCTTTAACCCCTAGTAGCTCTATTCAATGTGTCAACTTCCAAGTGAAACATCAAGTGGGAAAGTTGAGGGTAAATGAACAGAAATGTTTGAAGAGGTATTCTCACAATGTGTTCTTTCTTCTGATTATTTCTCCTTTTTTCTCCAGTCTCCATTTATGTCTTATCAAAATTGAATTCTCTACATCTATCCTCCAAATACTGCCTGAGTACCAATTTAAACAATCGTTAGGGGACCGCTTGAAATAGAATATCATTGCACTTAAGAAGAAACTGAGTTCCAGAACGAGAGAGCAACAAACCACAAGCTGATTCAGTGTAATGATTTCCTTAAGATTTTCTTGGATGGTAATCCCTAATTTGAAAACAAATCAGAACATTTATAATACCTGCTTGGCGTTATACTCTATGGGTAAAGAAACACTTTGAAAAATTTTGAGAATGAACATCGTTATAAAATAATCAAAAGGGTGAGCAGCTTTGGTGGAAGGGAAAGGATTGTTGCAGTAGCTGAAGAAGATACTAACAATAACTTGAAAATGGCTGGTAGTACTGGAAATGTAAAGTAGGAGATAGTCTCAAGAAACATTAATTTTATTTCACATGTGTTTAGGGCAATGAAAGAACCCAAGGCAAATGCTCAGAATTTATAACTAGGACATTAACAGACCTAGAGAAGTCAGAGGAATAGCTGGTTTGGAGGCAGGGAAGCCGCTGAGACGATCTGGAAAACAAGGACACAAGGCATGACCAAACCCACCCAGTCTAATGACTTCAGCTCAATTTTAAAGGTAATGATTAACTGATGAGAAGATGCCATTATGCAGAGAACCCTGCGTGAGGGCTAAGAACTCATTTTCAATTGACTGCATGATATGTGTTCTAGTCTGCATGAAACACCCTGGAGACATTTTTTAGGTAGTTACAAAGCACAGTGTTCTAGAACCCTCCATGCCATCAGAAGCAGACTCCTCCCTTGAGTTTAGAAAAAAGGGTTCTTGTAACCTAATACTATGGCTTAAAATATGCTTTGAAAACACTCAGACTGTGATGTGGGAAGCTCACAACATAAATAATTTCCTGTGCCCCCTATACTAAAAAAAGATACATAAAAGTATTCCAAGATCACCCTATTTTGATTATTCATTTTCTTTAAATTGGGTTTGTCCAACAGGGATAAGAGAGTATATTTAGCAGGATGAAGGGAGGTCACAAACAAATGTTTCATCTTGTTCAGGTCTTTGGCTCCAGACAAAATTGTTGAATCTTACATGAGCTGCAAGAAGTCAGGCTGTCTGAGGTGGACAGAAGTCTCCTAAGTGTCCTAGAATTCTCAAATATGAGAACCAGAATCAGTGATAATTGTAGTCTGTTCATTGCACACATGAGAAACTAAAGTACAGAAAAGATAATTGTTTACTCAATGATAGAGCCTATAATCAAGTCTTATGTCTTTTTTGTCTTTTATGTATATTTTTATTCAGTTTTTATGAATTTCATATAACATATCATAATCAAATTTAGATTCCATCCCCCACCTGCACCCCCCATAGCTCCTACACAAAATGTTTTTATTGATTCATTGAGAATTCCATACAATGTACTTTATCATATTCAGAGTCCCTCCCACTTCCACTCCCACCTTACCACACCCCCCCCAATTTCATTTCCTCTATTATAATCTTTAAAATTCTATCAGGTCTTGTGTTCCTCAAATGCTCTTTGGTGTGGGCCCATCCCCTGGAGTCTTGTCTTTTTTCATTTTCAGTATTAATGTAAAGTGGTAATTCTGCTACTTTCTAGATAGAGATTAATTTTTTTTCATAGTAAAAGTTTAAATTCAACAGAAGTATTATGACAGATACATTCCTCTCAGCTTTGCGTACAAGTCTATGACTTCCTTAAGGAATTATTTCCTCTCTCATTAGATACTTTGCATGGCCAGATAACCCAAAGCAAATTCCTTCATTAAAGCATATCTTACTCCTCTTACATCCTGGGACTCCCGTTTGGTACTGGAAACCACTGTAGTCTACACAGGCATTGGAGCATCTTTCTTGGTCCCACGAATTCTTGTGCAGTGTATACAGTCCACTCTAGCATCTGTACTCTCCAGCGGTTTGTTTTTCTGGTTGTACTCTGCACCTAGAAAAGCCTTATCTTCATTTTGTAACTTTCTCATTCATTAAGACTCAGGTCATAATACCTATCAAGCAACATATCTGCTTAAGACAGTTGAAAATGAAGGTTCTGGAGTCTTATATACATGCTCTATTCACATGAGAATTTTAGGCTATAGAAAGTGCCCATCACCTTCAAAAGGCTGTGGCTCAATGCCACGAAAAAACTTATCTGAATAAGAGATTTTCGTTTAGTATTGTGAGATATATATGTATATATATATATATACGGATATATATATTTCAGTCTTATCCCTCAGGTTTTAAATTAAGCTGTTTTGGTTTTCAATGTTGGGGTAAGATAAGAAACTAATATTTGTTGAATACCTACTTTAGACTGGGAATTCTGTTGAACACTTAAACACATGTACTACATTTAATACTTCCAATCGCACTAAAGAGCTCTTTCCAGTTAACAGATAAAGTGTTCATGTATTCACAATAAAAGCATCTTATACATAAATTTCAGAGATGGGATTCTATAGCTGATTGATTTTCAAGTTCACACTCTTCATTTCCCCTCATCACTGACTGAACTTATTCTGACATGTGCAGTTTCCCAGGAAAGACAGTCATACATACTCTTATTCTTAGTACTGTATTTTTGGCCCTTCTGTGTCCTTTAGACAAGAATTTGCCCATAATATTACCATTACTTCCAACAGTAACAGGATCAAGAAGTCTCTGCAGTCCAAGAAATGACAGCAATCATAATACACCATACCCCTTTACAAGCAGACCCAGACACATTTCATCCTTGGCATGAATCTGCCCCCATTTCATACAGCCATCATTTCGTCCTCACAAGGACAGCTCAAAGATAAAAGTTTCTGCATGGCCTGAATTCTAAAAGCTGAGGGTGCTGAAAAATATTCCCAACTAAGTCACTTTCCTGATGGTAAGTCTCTTGTTTAATGGAAGCCAAACACTTATTTTCTAAACTCAGGTTTTACCTGGGTCAGTTCACTTGACTGCTCCTCAGGCACAGACACAATATGAACACTGTAACAGAAAGAAAGTTCAGGGTATGGATACTAAATGTAAAATATATCTCCACTTCAGTTTATCCCATGTGCAGGAAGGATTCTAAAGTGGCAGTCATCTTCGCTATTCTATGTGGAATAAATTGGAGCTGGGAAGAATGAGGTGCACTTTGGAGATATATATATATAATCTCTCCATTGTCATTCAGCTACAACTATCAAGTACATTTACTGTTTGAGTTCTATGGCTGTCCCTCCCCTGAGGTGTCTATAAATTGCCAGGCTGCTCACCATTTTCTTGGAAAAGAGACTTGGTAACATGATCAGTGTTGGAAAATTACTAGTTTCATGGGGGCTAAGAAAGCAAGTGAGAAAATATTAGTGGGTAAAACCACTCATCACATGGTATGTAAATTGGTTATTTTCTCATTGCTGTGACCAAATCCCTGACATAAGGCAACCTAAGGGAAGAAGGTTCTATTCTGGTTTATGGTTTAAGGGCACAGTCCGTCATTGTACGGAAGACATGGCACAGTAGGCAGCTCTCAGCTGTGGGAGCAGGAATGTGATGCTGTTTGCTCACATCTCAGCAGATCATGAAGCAGTGACAGGACAAGAAGTAGAAACAATGAACTAGACCTCTTCAAGACCTCAAGGCCTACCCTCCAACCATCTACTTCCACCAGCTAGTCCCCATCTTAAAGGTTAGATTAGATAACCTCTTAAAACAACAACACCAGATGGGGACCAAAATGTTCAAATTTATGAGTCTGTGGGGAACATTCTATATTCAAACCATGACAGCATCTATTAAGTGCTCAATAGCCCACAGAGCAGCTTTGAGATGACTCTTGCCCTTAATGAGTTTGAATTACAGGCAATCTATCCCAGAATAATTATTTAGGCATCAAACATAAATACAAAATAACTATACACAGCATTGTAGAAACCCCTTTTGATCCAAGCCCCAGTCAATTTCAGTTGTTTTTATATTTTTATGTCAGACCTAGAGTTGACAATCAGAAGCTTACCTATTCTGTTTTCCCAGAGGTTGATCCCATGTACTCCAGATGGTCTTCCAAATTCAGTTGCAGCTAATAACGCAAAGCAAGTGTACTTTCACTCAGTGAAACTGACATATCTCTTTGGGCACATTTTCTCAGCTTCGGGTGAGGAAAATGAACTACATAATTCACCAGCAGGGAGACAAGGTTCATCATGAAGAACAGGATGAAAAAGAAAAGTGGAAAACACAGGATTACATGCACTGACAGAGTCAGAGTCAACCTTAAACTTGATACATAGTAGTAGCATCCTATGGTGAGATATTGGAATAACTGGAAGATCTGAAGTTGCCAGACAATATCCTATCAATTACTGTTATCTACAAGTTCTCCATTAGAACTTGCTCCTCTAATTTAAGACTTCAATTCCAATTTTTTTTTGAGACAGGGTCTCCCTGTAGCCCCAGCTGGCCTGGAACTCACTATGTAGACCAGGCTGCCTCCCAAGTGCTGGGACTAAAGGCGTGCGCTACCACGCCTGGCTTTCAATTCCAATTTTTAAACATAAATCCTCCATGGAGGGGGTCACAATTAAATTTCCAGACAGTCTAGTACAAGGTACAGTCTGATTTGGGTTGAAGGAGAATTTTTTTCATAGGGATGAGGTAAAGGACACAAAATAAAGAGTACCTTATGTTCACTGATTCCACAAATTAGCTAAGGACCATCCTAATAATGCAGCTGTAAGGAAAAGAAGATTTACAGAGGATCAATTCTTAATTAAAGAACTTAAATAAACATAATTATGAGGAATAAAGGCCTCAGGGAAATCTTAATTTGCCATGGGTAAATTGGGAAGGGTGTGAGTGAATATTTGTTTTTATCCTGTTTCATAAAATTCACAGATTGACATCCATATGCAAACATAGATGGATTTTTGATCTTCCCATCTCAGGCTCTTCACATACTGAACAGTTTCTGTATTAACTTCTCGATTTTAGACAACCACTCTATTGATTTTGATGGAAATGAAAACTGTTTAAATAAAATCAAAACAAAAACAAGCAACAACAAAACAACAAAATGTAGATCCAAATGTTCTATGGGACTCTTTCTATGAGTTATTTTTAAAGGAAAGTACCCTTTGTGATAGGAATAATGCCCCCTGGATTATTGGCTCTGAATTCAAATATTCAGGCCTCCCAGATGTGGCAAAATATAACACAAAACAACTGATGGCTCATCATCTCTTTCCTCGGCCACTGTTTTCCACTTCTGTCTCCGTAACCACCTTCATATTCCATATGTAATGATTCTATGTCTTTATTTTGCCTCAGCATATGAGATAAATTTATTTGAAAGTCCATAGAGAGGAAGGAAGTTCCAAAAAGAGAGAATGGTTTGGGTAAGGTTGTGTAAAGCGTGAGAATAAGAGTAGAAGAGCAATTTTCATTTGGCTAGTTTCATCGCACATGATGTTTTTAATGGATAAGAATATTAATTTCACAAAAATGCTAAATGTGCTTATCAAAACGACTTGCTATTTTGTCTTTTTTTAAAGAAACAATGTTCGGAATTAAAAAATAAACTTGGGCCAAAGAAAAAAATGACACGAAAAAGAGCAATACTACCAGGTCATGCATGCACGCGTGTCTGTATTCACAGTAGTTGGGAGAGGGAAGCAGGAGAATTAGAATTTCAAGGTCAGTCTTAGCTATACAGTGAGTTTAAGGCCAGCGTGCGATACATGACATTCTAGGGAGGTCAGGGGAGAGAGAGGAAAGAGGGAGAGAGGGAGAGAGAGAGGAGAGAGAGAGAGGAGAGAGAGAGAGAGAGAGATTTGGAGCTTTATTACAAACCCTCTGAGAAACCCTACTAGGCACAATTAGCTATAAATGCCAAGGGCTCTATGAAACCTGTTCACAAATACCAAATTTCTATCATTTAGGTCACTCTTACAGACCATGTCAGAAGCAAACACAATACGGCTCTAAAAGATCTGTTAGAGGTTCTGAGTGATAACAGGTGGTGATAGCTCCTACTAGAAAACACAAAACAGAAAAGAAATTTATTCTCAACCATATTTTCTTGTATGTCTTTGTTACAAATTTCTATATGTCAAAATCCTTTTGATTATTCTTCTGTACTTTCAGATCAAATGATAAATTTGTTCATGATGAAGTGTTCTTATAATTTTTTATGCATTGAAATAAATGCACGGCCTTCTCGCCCCAAGAAAACACTTTTAATGATGTAGGTTTGAGAGCTTTCTGAATACACTGCCATTCCTTTTATGAGGTCAACCTAATAGACATAGATTGAATCCTCTTGGAACAGAGTTTAAAACAGAGGTTCACATGCCAAGAGTCTCTTGGTGAGTTTACTCATTGGCAGCACTTGTGACAGGAAGAGAAGGAAACAAAGTTGGCCAAGAAAAGGTGGTATGTAGCATAGTCATAAAAAGGCCTTTAAAACTACCTTTGGGTAGTTTTGAAGCTGGGGTGGCCCGTTATAGTTAAGTTACTGAGTGTAGGATGATTGTCCCTTTATTCCTTGCTGCCACCCGTCACTGGACGCAGGATTGCCTGGGGAGGGGGCATAAATTTAAGCCTAGGCATCTCTCTTACACCAACAAATTTCCCAGCAGCTAAATAAATAAGACTTTTGGTACTGGAGGAGGATCTAGTTGTACAGCTCTGTATCACTGCATTTAGCCAAGATGATCTCTTAGTTTACCAAGAGCAGTGCACTAGAATTCATTCAGTCATCGCAAGACCCAGTTCTTCATCCCTAATTGCCTTGTCCTTCCTCTACTATCATCCTCCTGTGTTACCTTGGTTGAATGCACGGGGTAAGCTAGCACTCAGGCAGTTACCTATAAGGTAACTCCCAGTTCTTTAAAATGAGCAAGAAAAAGAGCTGGAGCAGCGATGATGGTCTGGAATCCAGATGAGATCATTTGCTTCTCAAATCAAAGTAGCTTTGAGTCTTGCAAAGTTGGACATGTTAAAACTCATACAGAGTGGATGACAATTCTGAAGCTGCTAAAACAGCATGCTTTATTTTTACAAAGCTAGGGCTTTGTTACAAACCTTACCTCCTACAAGCAATAGTGCTTGGTTTTGCTCTGCCTTCCAAGTCAAACTTTTCTTTCTTTCTCCCCCAAGCTCATATTTATTTATGTTTTGGGCAGCTACAATGCAGACCACTGAAACTATGATAAGTTAAGTACGAAAACAAATAAAAGCTTTGCTTAGATTGCTCGCTGACATGGACTGAACTGAGTTGACCATTCCCCCAGGTATCTAGTGCACAACTGCCACATGTGTAAGCAGACACAGAGAAACTCTGCATGGTAAAAGACACTGCAGTACTAAGCCACAGTTTCGACTTGCTTAGAAAATGGAAGCAAGGCTCATAGCCAAGGCCCCAGACACACACTCATCAAAAAATCAGTGTGTTTTTCCTACTTAGTTTTTGATTAGGTAACACATTCCCATGGTTCAAAGACCAAAAGCATAAAAAGATCTATAAAATCATTGCTTATTTAGAGGAAGCACATATAGGAGAGCTGATCTGTCACCCGAATCTTCTAGTAAATTATGTTCTGAGAGGACAGCATGAGTTGGGCTTTTAAAGCTTCATTGTTTTTTTCCCTACAGAGAACAATAGCTCCTTCTTGTAAAATAGTGAAACATTATATAACAAATGATAAAGTAGAATGCCTTCATAATTCTATATCTCTAAGAAAGCATCACCTAGTTCTTTTCACATTTTTTCCAAACATACAAATATATAGCTTTTAACAAAAAATAAAATCACACCATAAAAGCTTATCTGTAGGAGTGTTCCATTATATATTATATATAGTAGAAATCTTTCTTTCCTTATTAATGTATGCACATTGTTGTCTTTTAAACGGTAGCATAGCAGTCCATGTATATGTAAGGTATTTAACCTGTTTATTTTGCATTTTTAAAATGTGTGATACAATTGTTTAAACTTTTTTCCATTGCTTGCAATTGATTTATCTTCAATTTAAATCATCTCATATCTAGAGACAGAGAAATTAATAAGAAGTCGTTAAAGAAAACATAATGTTACGAGGAGAAACCACCCAGAAAGGTTTACAGGTAGCAGGGTATGTGCAGTTACATTAAATAGGTTACAAGACACTAAAGGTAGAAGATAACATTTTCTAGATTTTATAGAACATGAAAACAAAGAATAAGTGGGGAACGACACATGGTGAGGGTAATTAATGAAAGGAAGATAAAAATCAGATTCAGTGGAATTAATGTTAAGACATACATGGTGAATTTCTAGAAAATAAAGTTTTATGAATAGAACTAAGAGGTTTCAGTTGAATCCAAATGACACAAATTAATATGATTTGACTATTTAAAAATATTACCAGTCCAGGATGGGGATGCATCTCAGTTGTAGAGTGCTAGCCTAGCATTCACAATGCCCTGGGTTTATTCCCCCCAGCAACTCCATGCTGCTAAAACAACTTCCATCAAAACAAGCAGTAAATCCATTGTCATCCACACTCACTATTGCAATAACATCTGAAATGTCAGGATCAATAAAATATTGACTAATCAACATCCTTTCATAGGGAAAGAAGGGCCCATGAATCCCAACATCTCCCTGAGGGCTTATGGACAGCTAATAGAAGCTGGGAGCGGGGGGGGCGGGGGGACTCATGAAGTGTCACCCCTTCCTGACCATCTATAGACAGTTAATGGTTGCTGAGGAAAGGAGAGAGATTTTCTTCAGTGGCATAACCACTGGTAAGGAGCCTATGTTCCTGTAAATAATCTCTCACCCATGCTTCTGTAAGTAACCCTAATGAAACTCATTGGGTCATTAAAAAAAAAAACACATATGAAAATAGGAGGGAGACTAATTAAGAAGAGGAAGGTGTTGGTGAGAATAGGAGGGGGATCAAAATGGGGTAAAAAGATGAATATAATAAATATACATTGTTTACATATACAAAAATTTTATAATGAAACCCACTATTATGTGCAATTAACACAAGCTTTAAAATGTTGGCAAGTATCCACACAAAAGAAAACAGTAAGGAAACTAGTTATAATGTCATGAAAGTAATTGAAGGATTGGGACATGTTTAACCTGAAGAAAAGAAGGTTATGGTGAGATATGGTAATTGCCTTCAAAAATGTAAAGCACTGTCACAGGGATATGCTACATCATATCAAGTTGTGGATGAGGCCCATTTAGCAGAGAATATGAGAATTTGGATTTTTGACTAAACACATGAACACTTGTATTTTGCTAAAGAAACTTTTTAAAAGACTCTCTATGTAGTTTCATTACTATTATTACTCAACTAATATTTTATTCATAAATAATACAGAAATAAGCCAGCCATTGGTTGAACCTGACCTTTGAGTTATCTTCACATAGATGGAACTGGTAAAAGAAAGGAGCCAGGGGCTCCTCCCAAGCCCATGTAACCCCTGAAGACCAGATCCTCAAACGACCTTAAGAGTAATAATAAATTGATTTATTTGGGCCAACTCTATGGTCTTAAACACCAAAAGGAAAGTATAACCAAAGAGCATAAGTGATCAGTATATTTCTTTAAGAGTTCGAGGGATTATACTTCTCAGACCTTAGGCTTAAATCCATATAAAAAGTTATTTAGACAATTATCTCTCATTGATGATTTTGTTCCTAACCAGAAAGTGCTGCTCATATGTAAGACTTCAAATCTTGGTCTTCAATACTGTAATGCCCACCTGTATCTAAGGGAGACAACCGGCTATTGTTCTAAAATCATGGATGAATTTGTTTTCTCCCCCTATCTAGAAGCCTCTGAGAGGGAACTGACACTGATTCTAACCACTCCAACAGCTATCAAAATACCTGAAATCAAATCCTGAATCAATCACTCTAGAGTCCAGCCTTGGAAGACAAAAGAAAAGTGAGGAGGAATCCAATAGAGGGATGCTTTTGGAAGCTCTTGTCAAGAAATTCCAATGGACTCTCATATGAATATTTGAAATTTGCCCTGTTCTGATTCTTTTCTAGTTCCCTGTCTAGAACTTGTAACGCTAATTACTCTTGTCTTTACTTCTCCTTCACTTCTCCTATTCACCAGTCAAGGACTTTCTTTTCCCACTATAGATAAGAGTTATGCAAGTTGGGAGTCTTTTAGATAGAGTCACTGAAGGGGTACCCCAATTGCCTCACACTGCATCCCTGTTCAGCATGGAAGAAACCAGAGCACTCTGTGTCCCAATTCCCTATCCACAAGTTGGGTAACCTTTTCAGAGGTTGGTGTCATAAGAATAGGAGGTATGAACTGACTAGGCAGTTGGGGTAGAAAGAAAAGAAGCCAGTTTCTTGGCTAAAAGGCAAAATGTCCTTGGGCCTGTTAGCAACATACCCTGTTCCAAAGGCCAAAAATGTCGAAAGTATTTGGGCGCTTGTATCTAATCCTTAAAAGATTTTAGGGTTACCTCTTCAGAGGGGGGAATGTTGGAGGGGAGGGAGTGGGC